>NW_027311885.1:7245000-7322500 GCF_040954645.1 Diabrotica undecimpunctata
TCGGCTCGCAGAGATTAGAATACGGCCAAGGCAAGAAGGCCATGCCTGCCGTAAGAGGCCATTAATGGGTAGAAGTCGAGAGGTGAAGAGTGTATTTGCGCGTGTGTGTGTGTGTGTGCGTGCGTGTGTGTGTGAATGTGTGTGTCCCTTCAGCTTGCAGAGATAAGAATACGACCAAGGCAAAAAGGCCTTGCCTGTCGTAAGTGGCGACTAATGGGTAGGAGTCGAGAGGTGAAGAGTGTATGTGTGTGTGTGTGTGCGTGTGTGCGTGTGTGTGTGCGTGTGTGAGTGTGTGTGTATGTGTGTGTGTCCGTTTGGCTTGCAGAGATAAGAATACGGCCGTGGCAAGAAGGCCCTGCCTGTCTTAAGAGGCGACTAATGGATTGGAGTCGAGAGGTGGAAAGTGTGTGCGTGTGTGTGTGCGTGTGTGTGTGCGTGTGTGCGTGCGTGTCTGTGTAAGTGTGTGTATCCGTTCGGCTTGCAGAGATAAGAATACGGCCGGGGTAAGAACGCCCTGCCTCTCGTAAGAGGCGACTAAAAGGTAGGAGTCGAGAGGTGAAGAGTGTATGTGTGTGTGTGTGTGTGTGTGTGTGTGTGTGTGTGTGTGTGTGTGTGACTGTGTGTGTGCATCCGCTCGGCTCGCAGGGATAAGAACACGGCCGTGGCAAGAAGGCCCTGCCTGTCGTAAGAGGCGACTAATGGGTAGGAGTCGAGAGGTGAAAAGTGTATGTGTGTGTGTGCGTGTGTGCGTGTGTGTGTGCGTTTGTGAGTATGTGTGTGTGTTAGTTCTGCCTGCAGAGATAAGAAAACGACCGAAGCAAGAAGGCCCTGCCTATCGTAAGAGGCGACTAATAGGTAGGAGTCGAGAGGTGAAGAGTGTATGTGTGTGTGCGTGTGTGCGTGTGTGTGTGTGCGTGTGTGAGTATGTGTGTGTGTCCGTTCGGCTTGCAGAGTTAAAGACACAGCCGAGGCAAGAAGGCTCTGCCTGCCTTAAGAGGCGACTAATGGACAGGAGTCGAGAGGTGAAAGTGTGTGCGTGTGCGTGTGTGTGTGTGCGTGCGTATGTGTATCCGTTCGGCTTGCAGAGATAAGAATACGGCCGGGGCAAGAACGCCATGCCTCTCGTAAGAGGCGACTAAAAGGTAGGAGTCGAGAGGTGAAGAGTGTATGTGTGTGTGTGTGTGTGTGTGTGTGTGTGTGTGTGTGTGACTGTGTGTGTGTGTCCGCTCGGCTCGCAGAGATAAGAACACGGCCGTGGCAAAAAGGCCCTGGCTGTCGTAAGAGGCGACTAAAAGGTAGGAGTCGAGAGGTGAAGAGTGTATGTGTGTGTGTGTGTGTGTGTGTGTGTGTGTGTGTGTGTGTGTGTGTGTGTGTGTGTGTGTGTGACTGTGTGTGTGTGTCCGCTCGGCTCGCAGAGATAAGAACACGGCCGTGGCAAAAAGGCCCTGGCTGTCGTAAGAGGCGACTAATGGGTAGGAGTCGAGAGGTGAAAAGTGTATGTGTGTGTGTGCGTGTGTGCGTGTGTGTGTGCGTTTGTGAGTGTGTGTGTGTGTGTTAGTTCGGCCTGCAGAGATAAGAACACGACCGAAGCAAGAAGGCCCTGCCTATCGTAAGAGGCGACTAATAGGTAGGAGTCGAGAGGTGAAAAGTGTATGTGTGTGTGTGCGTGTGTGCGTGTGTGTGTGCGTTTGTGAGTGTGTGTGTGTGTGTCCGTTCGGCTCGCAGAGATAAGAACACGGCCGTGGTAAGAAGTCCCTGAATGTCGTAAGAGGCGACTAATGGGTGAAAGTCGAGAGGTGAAGAGTCTATGTGTGTGAGCGTGTATGCGTGTGTGTGTACGTGTGTGAGTGTGTGTGTATATGTGTGTGTGTCCGTTCGGCTTACAGAGATAAGAATACGGCCGAGGGAAGAAGGTTCTGCCTGTCGTAAGAGGAGAATAATGGATAGGAGTCGAGAGGTGAAGAGTGTATGTGTCTGTGTGCGTGCGTGTGTGAGTGTGTGTGTGTATGTGTGTGTGTGAGTGTGTGTGTGTCCGGTCGGCTCGCAGAGATAAGAATACGGCCGAGGGAAGGAGATTCTGCCTGTCTTAAGTGGCGACTAATGGATAGAAGTCGAGAGGTGGAGAGTGTTTGCGTGTGCGTGTGTGCGTGTGTTCCTGTGTGCGTGTGTTTGTGTGTGCGTGTGTGTGTGTCCGTTCGGCTTGCATAGATAAAAACACGGCCATGGCAAGAAGTCCCTGCCTGTCGTAAGAGGAGAATAATGGATAGGAGTCGAGAGGTGAAGAGTGTATGTGTGTGTGTCTGTGTGCGTGCGTGTGTGAGTGTGTATGTATGTGTGTGTGTGAGTGTGTGTGTGTCCGGTTGGCTCGCAGAGATAAGAACACGGCCGTGGCAAGAAGGCCCTGCCTGTCGTAAGAGGCGACTAATGGGAAGGAGTCGAGAGGTGAAGGGTGTATTTGCGCGTGTGTGTGCGTGTGTGCGTGCGTGTGTATGTGAGTGTGTGTGTCCGTTCAGCTTGCAGAGATAAGAATACGACCGAGGCAAGAAGGCCCTGCCTATCGTAAGAGGCGACTAATAGGTAGGAGTCGAGAGGTGAAGAGTCTATGTGCGTGTGCGTGTATGCGTGTGTGTGTACGTGTGTGAGTGTGTGTGTGTCCGGTTGGCTCGCAGAGATAAGAACACGGCCGTGGCAAGAAGGCCCTGCCTGTCGTAAGAGGCGACTAATGGGAAGGAGTCGAGAGGTGAAGGGTGTATTTGCGTGTGTGTGTGCGTGTGTGCGTGCGTGTGTATGTGAGTGTGTGTGTCCGTTCAGCTTGCAGAGATAAGAATACGACCGAGGCAAGAAGGCCCTGCCTATCGTAAGAGGCGACTAATAGGTAGGAGTCGAGAGGTGAAGAGTCTATGTGCGTGTGCGTGTATGCGTGTGTGTGTACGTGTGTGAGTGTGTGTGTGTATGTGTGTGTGTCCTTTAGGCTTACAGAGATAACAATACGGCCGAGGGAAGAAGGTTCTGCCTGTCTTAAGTGGCGACTAATGGGTAGGAGTCGAGAGGTGAAGAGTGTATGTGTGTGTGTCTGTGTGCGTGCGTGTGTGAGTGTGTATGTATGTGTGTGTGTGAGTGTGTGTGTGTCCGGTCGGCTGGCAGAAATAAGAACACGGCCGTGGCAAGAAGGCCCTGCCTGTCGTAAGAGGCGACTAATGGGTAGGAGTCGAGAGGTGAAGGGCGTATTTGCGCGTGTGTGCGTGCGTGTGTGCGTGCGTGTGTATGTGAGTGTGTGTGTCCGTTCAGCTTGCAGAGATAAGAATACGACCGAGGCAAGAAGGCCCTGCCTGTCGTAAGTGGCGACTAATGGGTAGGAGTCGAGAGGTGAAGAATGTATGTGTGTGTGTGCGTGTGTGCGTGTGTGTGTGAGTTTGTGTGAATGTATGTGTGTGTCCGTTCGGCTCGCAGAGATTAGAATACAACAAAGGCAAGAAGGCCTTGCCTGTCGTAAGTGGCGACTAATGGGTAGGAGTCGAGAGGTGAAAAGTGTATGTGTGTGTGTGTGTGCGTCTGTGCGTGTGTGTGTGCGTGTGTGAGTGTATGTGTATGTGTGTGTGTCCGTTTGGCTTGCAGAGATAAGAATACGGCCGTGACAAGAAGGCCCTGCCTGTCTTAAGAGGCGACTCATGGATAGGAGTCGAGAGGTAGAAAGTGTGTGCGTGTGTGTGTGCGTGTGTGCGTGCGTTTCTGTGTAAGTGTGTGTATCCGTTCGGCTTGCAAAGATAAGAATACGGCCAGGGTAAGAAAGCCCTGCCTCTCGTAAGAGGCGACTAAAAGGTAGGAGTCGAGAGGTGAAGAGTGTATGTGTGTGTGTGTGTGTGTGCGTTTGTGAGTATGTGTGTGTGTTAGTTCGGCCTGCAGAGATAAGAACACGACCGAAGCAAGAAGGCCCTGCCTATCGTAAGAGGCGACTAATAGGTAGGAGTCGAGAGGTGAAGAGTGTATGTGTGTGCGTGTGTGCGTGTGTGTGTGCGTGTGTGCGTGTGTGAGTATGTGTGTGTGTCCCTTCGGCTTGCAGAGATAAGAACACGGCCGAGGCAAGAAGGCCCTGCCTCTCGTAAGAGGCGACTAAAAGGTAGGAGTCGAGAGGTGAAGAGTGTATGTGTGTGTGTGTGTGTGTGTGTGTGTGTGTGTGTGTGTGTGTGTGTGTGTGACTGTGTGTGTGTTCGCTCGGCTCGCAGAGATAAGAACACGGCCGTGGCAAGAAAGCCCTGCCTGTCTTAAGAGGCGACTAATGGATAGGAGTCGAGAGGTGGAAAGTGTGTGCGTGTGCGTGTGCGTATGCGTGTGTGCGTGCGTGTGTGTGTAAGTGTGTGTATCCGTTCGGCTTGCAGAGATAAGAATACGGCCGGGGCAAGAAGGCCCTGCCTCTCGTAAGAGGCGACTAAAAGGTAGGAGTCGAGAGGTGAAGAGTGTATGTGTGTGTGTGTGTGTGTGTGTGTGTGTGTGTGTGTGTGTGACTGTGTGTGTGTTCGCTCGGCTCGCAGAGATAAGGACACGGCCGTGGCAAGAAGGCCCTGCCTGTCGTAAGAGGCGACTAATAGGTAGAAGTCGAGAGGTGAAGAGTGTATGTATGTGTGTGTGTGTGCGTGTGTGAGTATGTGTGTGTGTTAGTTCGGCTTGCAGAGATAAGAACACTGCCGAGGCAAGAAGGCCCTGCCCGTCGTAAGAGGCGACTAATAGGTAGGACCCGAGAGGTAAAAAGTCTATGTGTGTGTGCGTGTATGCGTGTGTGTTTACGTGTGTAAGTGTGTGTGTGTGTATGTATGTGTGTCCTTTAGGCTTACAGAGATAAGAATACGGCCGAGGGAAGAAGGTTCTGCCTGTCTTAAGTGGCGACTAATGGATAGAAGTTGAGAGGTGGAGAGTGATTGCGTGTGCGTGTGTTCCTGTGTGCGTGTGTTTGTGTGTGCGTGTGTGTGTGTGTCCGTTCGGCTTGCAGAGATAAAAACACGGCCGTGGCAAGAAGTCCCTGCCTGTCGTAAGAGGAGAACAATGGGTAGGAGTCGAGAAGTGAAGAGTGTATGTGTGTGTGTGTGTGCGTGTGTGCGTGCGTGTGTGTGTGTGAGTGTGTGTGTGTGTCCGTTCGGCTCGCAGAGATAAGAACACGGCCGTGGCAAGAAGTCCCTGAATGCCGTAAGAGGCGACTAATAGGTAGGAGTCGAGAGGTGAAGAGTCTATGTGTGTGAGCGTGTATGCGTGTGTGTGTACGTGTGTGAGTGTGTGTGTATATGTGTGTGTGTCCGGTTGGCTTACAGAGATAAGAATACGGCCGAGGGAAGTAGGTTCTGCCTATCTTAAGTGGCGACTAATGGATAGAAGTTGAGAGGTAAAGAGTGTGTGCGTGTGCGTGTGTGCGTGTGTTATTGTGTGCGTGTGTTTGTGTGTGCGTGTGTGTGTGTGTCCGTTCGCTTGTAGAGATAAAAACACGGCCATGGCAAGAAGTCCCTGCCTGTCGTAAGAGGAGAATAATGGATAGGAGTCGAGAGGTGAAGTGTGTATGTGTGTGTGTCTGTGTGCGTGCGTGTGTGAGTGTGTATGTATGTGTGTGTGAGTGTGTGTGTGTCCAGTCGGCTCGCAGAGATAAGAACACGGCCGTGGCAAGAAGGCCCTGCCTGTCTTAAGTGGCGACTAATGGGTAGGAGTCGAGAGGTGAAGAGTGTATGTGTGTGTGTGCGTGTGTGCGTGTGTGTGTGAGTGTGTATGAATGTATGTGTGTGTCCGTTCGGCTCGCAGAGATTAAAATACGGCCAAGGCAAGAAGGCCATGCCTGTCGTAAGAGGCCATTAATGGGTAGAAGTCGAGAGGTGAAGAGTGTATTTGCGCGTGTGTGTTTGCGTGTGTGCGTTCGTGTGTGTGTGTGAATGTGTGTGTCCGTTCAGCTTGCAGAGATAAGAAGACGACCGAGGCAAGAAGGCCTTGCCTGTCGTAAGTGGCGACTAATGTGTAGGAGTCGAGAGGTGAAGAGTGTATTTGCGCGTGTGTGTGTGAGTAGATAGGGTGTCACTTCAGTTCACTTTTTTCCCCAGATTCTGGGGAAAAACCGCTCGCTACCCTATGGTGAATATGGCAAATTTCCCCAGACCCCTGACACAGATTTCCCCAGATTCGACCTAACCTAACGTAACCTAACCAAAGCGAACCTAACCTAACCTAACCTAATTCTTCTTCTTTTACGAATTCTTCTTCTTTTACGCAACATCAATTCTTCTTCTTCTTTTACGCAACATCAATTCTTCTTCTTTTTCTTTTACGCAACGTGAAGATAGCGTCTATTCTTAACCTACGAACGCGTACTGTGTGTGTGTGTGTGTGTGTGTGTGTGTGTGTGTGTCTGCTACCCTCTGCTACCCTCTGTGTGTCTCTGTTACCCTCTGCTACCCTCTGGTACGCTCTGTTACCCTCTGTTACCCTCTGCTACCCTCTGCTCCTAATCACCCTCGTTTTTCTTTCACCTTCATAGAGACCAAGAAACGAATACACAAAGTATAAAAATACACAAGTTATACGCCTTTATATTAAGACAGAGACCAAGAAACGAATACAGAAAGTATAAAAATAATTAAAAAAAATACAAGTTTTACATACAACACTGTGATACCTTTATATAAAAAAAAAGACATGTACAAATATTGTTATTTACATTACATTAGTATCCAAAAAGCACGTCTGGATAAGCTTCCTCCATCTTTAGTAAGCGATTAGGATATGCCAACCAAAATCGTCCCTTTTTCACAAACCTAGTGGTTTGACCGTTGCTCAGCTTCTTCTTTTGATTCTTCGTAATAGTGACGTGTGTCACATGATATGGACACAGTTCTAGTTTCGTTCCAATTGTTCATTTGGAATAGTCGTTTACACCTGCAAGGTTTTTCAGATTCACATATTGTATCATAAGACATTATGTCACATAACCAGAGGAATCTAAACGACGCGTGAACGGTAGGAATATCTGAAACAGAATAAAGTGCTGAATTAGGGTATAAGGTACACGTTCATCCATAAGAATCAATGTAAAAAAGTGTGGGATTTAGCGCATTTAGTAAAATTGAGTACATTAGCTGTAAACAACCAAAGTTATATCCTCGGTCGGACGGAAGATTAAATGGTATAACATTATGCTCAAAAGGCCTCTGAAATGTGCAGATTTGTGCTTGTTCTTCCATAAGAATCAATGTAAAAGTGGTGCATTTATCGCTTTTAGTCAACTTGATTACATTAGTTGTAAACAGACAAAAAATCTTGATTACCCCCACCACTTTCATCATTAACACACTCTGAGTAATACCAGCAAGCGTTCATTCATCGAATAACAGTCAAAGCAGACACATCGCCGTATGGCCAATCTTATGAAACAGTACATTCAGTTAAACTTAATTAAGACATGTATTGAGCAAGAATTTATTCGGGCCAACTACGCAGGCGCGTGTTTACCGACTAGTTTAATATTGCATGAAGTCGCAAAACAATATGGAATAACAACAAAGGTCGTAGTAGGTACAAAGTTTTACTCAAATGGAGTTACAATCACACCACATTTCTGGAATGAGCATAATAAAATAATATACGATCCAACAGACGCAATTACAAAACATCATCTACCTCATCAAATAGAATTTACTATGATAAAAGGAATGTTCATGCGTAAAAATGATGAAGACAGAAAAATGGTTGATATATATCACGATTTTAAGAAAAACAGATCGACGGCAGCATATTTTGAGGAGGCTCCGGAATCTCTACTAGAGTTACGTAAAAACATTTTTATTGCTGTAGCACAGATACTAGGAAATAAATAAATAAAAGTAATGTTCTAAAGTAATTGTTTTTTTTTAAACCCATTGTTGAAATGACCTACCTACGAAGAAAATGTTCTATGAAACCTCTAAAAAATATATAAAATAGTACTTACGTTTTTAATTTTTGTAGCCCAAACACAAACAAACACCTTATCGCCAAGGTTCTTGTAGCACAAACACCCACTGTTACTTTTCGTACATGTTGACTGGCACAAACACTCACTGTTACTTTTCGTAAACGTTGACGGGCACAAACAACCGTTGTTACTTTCGCAATGTTGACTGCAGACTGGTAGTACAAAACGTATTCGTTCATTAAATAGACAGGCTGTTATGACGTAACTCACGCTTAAACCATGTTGCGCAATATTTCGTAAGACTATTCATTTATGCATCACATGCCGGGCTTAATTATTAACTAGACCGGAATGTGCACATGTTTCCGGCATTCGTGTGAATATATTTTATCTCACATTAACTAGAATTCCAAAGTGCACGTGTTTCCGGCTATATATCGTGGGAGATGTGTTAAAAGGAAATGTCCAACCGGTAATTCATCGTTGAATGCATACACATTTGGTATATTCGCGTCTATATGACTAAGCCAATTTAAGATGAACATAATCTAGTACCATATAACAATATAAAGTAGAAAATAGTAAAATATATTGTAATATTTTTATTCTTTGTTTAAAGTACAAAGTACAGTAACTAGATGTCCCTAGTACCTTACTGACTAAAACGTTGTTGAAAACAAATAGATACTAATAACCGGGTATATACATGCTACTTAATATTTTAAAATTATTCGCAGCCACGATGTTGAAGGGAATAGACGTATTAGTTTTTATGCTAACGTTCGCAAGCGTGTTTTGCAATGATTTCTCGGAAAAAGACGCTATTGCCTATCTAAATCAATATGAACAGATCGATAATAGTACAGATTTCTCTACTTTGATAATTAACTTTCAAGAAAAGTATAATTTACCAGTGGATGGTTTGCTTAATAATGCAACAATCAAATTGATGCGTCGTCCGCGTTGTCACCACAGTGATAACGAATTTATAGTGGCTTCTCCATGGCACAAACAACACCTGCGATGGTATTTTCCTCAAAGAACGCCCAAGGCCCAAAAAGACGCAGAAATGGCATTTCAGACGTGGCAAAATGTTTCAACCTTAACATTCACAATGGTTACAAATCCTACGCTAGAGCCACCAGATATAACCATAACTATGGTTAGGGGAACTCATCATTTTAGAGCAAATTGTATGGGAGATGCCGAATGTCCTACTAGATTTGTTGGAGGTGCTGCTTTAGGACATTCATACTTTCCTCATCCCGCAGACACCTGTACAGAGATACATTTAGATATAACGAAGCCCTGGCATTTTGGAAACGACTCTATACCTGAAGGCCGTATAAGTTTTCTTATGGTACTGGTTCATGAAATTGGGCATGCTCTTGGAATCGGTCATAGTGGAACACAAAGTGCTGTCATGTATAGTATGTATCAGCATAAGATTAGTGGTCTACATAAGGATGATATAAACGCAATACAATATCTATGTGGGCCTAACAATACCTATGCTCCAAACCCAAAGTTTACAACAACTAGCTCAACAACAACAACTCGTAAGCAAACGACCCGCTCAAGGTATACAACGGTACATACACCAACAACAACTAGTTCGACAACGTCAAGACCAACAACTAGTTCGACAAGACCAAGGCCTAGTAAGCAACCGAAAAATTTGTGTGATATTGTTCCAGATTTTATGTTTTTAGCCACTGCTCCAGAGTTTTCAAATTACCGATTATATATCGCCCGCGATAAATTTATATGGAAACTAGACTTGAACGAAATGATTATTCCATCTCAGCCTGAACTTCTTGCTGATTATGTTCCTGCAGAATTACGTCAATACACTTTACAACACATTTTTCAAACAACAGCCGGTGATTTGGTTACAATTGTGCCACCAAACAAATATTTCTCAGCATCCTTTCCTAGCATTCAATATATTGATAATTTTACACTTAATATACCCAAGAAGGCCCACATCAATGCTATTTTTCAATCAAATTCCGGGCAATCCTATACATTTTACAACAATATGTCATATATAGAATTTTCTAATGATTTTACTAGCGAGGTAAGAAGAGGCTGGATAAAAGACATATTTCCGGGAATACCTGAAGATATTTCTCTTGCACTTCGATGGATTGATGGCCATATTTACTTTTTCCGTCAAAATACTTACTATAAATTTAATGAATTTACTAGAAAAGTTGTGGCCGCTGGACAATTTAACTGGAATCTATTTGGAGTGCCTTGCCCAAACGAAAATATCTTACAACAATTAAAAACTCTAATATCTAAACTTGTATCTGTATATAATTAAAAAAAAAGTGTAAAAGATGTGTTTTGTATTTACGAGTAATAATAAAAATTGTAAAAAATATATGTTTTTTATTTATCAAATTCCCGGAAGAAGCTAACATTCTATTTACTATGTAACATGTGTTCAAAGCCAAATATTATGTTAGAATTGTAAAGAAAAAGATTTTTAGCTAAACTGCAATATATTTACGACTTAAAATGTTAGATAATAAGTAACAAAAAATATAAGTTTATACAGAATAGTTACAGGGATATGTTAGTCATCGGGATGGATATACACCTATCCAAACATATTTAAGGTATTGGTACTGTTGGACGAGTCCATTTAACTCACAAAATAGGGGAGTTCGCTATGCATACGGCAAACTTTTTTTTTCAATTTCATTTAAATCTATAACACAGATAAGGACAAATAGCAGTTTTATGTAATAATTGAATGTTATGTTATTATTAAGTGATGTGTCTTTAAACAAACTCGCCCTAGTTTTTCAAAATCACTAATATTTGGCACGTTTCAAGGTCAACAAAGAGGTATAAAAGAACGCCCTAATAGAAGCCCTGTTCATTCTGCTGTCAACCTTCAACGAGTACGTCACGCTATAACTTTCACTGTGAACGTTGTGATTTGTTAGTGTCCAGTGTTGTTGTTGTTGTTGTTGTTGTTGTTCTCAAGGCGATCATCATGGTCTGGTCTTTAATTACCACAGGTAAACGTTTTATTTCTAAATTTAACACTTATTTAAATTCGTTTCAATTACGTTATGAAGAGTGCAAAGGTAATTTAAATATTGATTTAGCAAAGATATTAGAAAAAGGTATACAGGATGCTAAAGAAGGAGCCGGCTTTCAAAAAGGGGATAAAATTCGTATAATTGTTCGTAATGAAAATTTTAAACATCCCATATCAACAGGTACTGAAACAGATTTAAATACGGATAATATCTTGGCTCAAATCGAAAACATTGTAACTTCTGACGAGTCGGTTCAAGTCGAAGATACTATATTTGATATACAAATTTTCAAGATACCTAGGGGTAGCGGCCGACATAAAATTATAAATTTGGCAGAGGACCGTCGCACCAAGAAAAGCATTACCCAGATTAAAAATACCGACACTTTATGCGGGGCTCGAGCAGTTATAGTGGGCTTAACATACGTCACAAACGAGATTTTGGGCCACAAATTGATCAAAAGCGATGCTCATAGCATACGTATAGGTCGAAAATTGCAGACTGATTTGGCCGAAAAACTTTGCAACCTGTTGGGCGGTTGTTATAACGATGGCTTTACGTTGGATAATTTTAAGAAGGCAGAGGAGTTATTGGATGTGCAGATAAAGATTATTTGTGCAGAAAATTTCAACACAATCATATACGAGGGCCCCGAAAAAACAGCCAAGATTTATTTGTATAAAAACGGGAATCATTTTGATGTTATAAACAATTTAAAGGGTCTTTACGGTAGTCGTTTTTATTGTGCGAAGTGTGATACCCCTTACAGTCATTACCGTGTACACAAATGCAAGAAAGCACCACTTTGTACGATTTGCAAACATCCCGAGCATGACTTGACTACAAAAAGCAAAGTTTTGTGCAAGGACTGTAACCGTTATTGCTACAACAATGAATGTTTAAGAAACCATACAGAAGCTTGCAAAGAAGTATTTAAATGTGACAAATGTAATAAACTATGCAAGAGAGATAAGGAGCATGTATGCGGTTACTCCATGTGCAGAAACTGTAATACCTTTGTAGAAATAGCTACGCATCAGTGTTACATGATGAAAAAACCAGCCAAAGGAGGAGTTTGTACTGTAGCCTGTACTTGCAATAACAGATCAAGCGTGATAAATTCAGGCTGTAAAGAAAATCACAAACAGTCACAAAGTTGCAAAGACCCTTGTATATGTAACAATCTCTCTGAAGAAAAAATAATGAAATGCTCTTACAACGAAAGATATATTTTCTTTGATTACGAGGCAATGCAGGATACAGGCATTCATGTACCGAATCTTGTAATTGCGCAGGATTTCGGCGGACATAAATTTGTTTTTAAAGACAATGAAGAGTTCTGTAGATGGTTAATTTCCGAGAAACATAGAAATTATACAGCGATAGCCCACAATAGTAAATCATACGATTCATATTTCATTTTAAAATATTGCGTGGAAAACACGATAAAGCCGTACACTATCTACAACGGGTCAAAACTTATGCTTTTGGAAGTCGAGGCTCTTAAACTGAAAATAATAGACAGCTCTAATTTTGTAGCCGGCCCCCTGTCCGGTTTTCCTAAAACTTTTGGTCTGCATGAATTAAAGAAAGGCTATTTTCCTCACTTTTTCAACACTCCTGAAAATACTCACTACGAAGGCTGCTTACCAGATATTGCGTATTATGGACCCAACACAATGAAAACAAAACAAAGATCTGATTTTAAGAAATGGTACGATGAGCATAAAAATGACCACTTTGTGTTACAGAAAGAGCTCCATACCTATTGCGATTCAGATGTTGATATTTTACGACGTGGGTGTTTGGAATTTCGCAAGGAATTTTTAGAAATAGCAAACATAGACCCATTTCAATATCTGACTATTGCCAGTGTGTGTATGGCCATATATAGATCTAAATATCTTCGAACAAACACCATTGGCGTTGTAAAGCAGGAGATAAAGGAGACATATAGCAGGGCATCAATAAAATGGCTCAATCAATTTTCTAACGTCCAACATGCTCTTAATGGCGGAGAAGTGACAATTTGCGGTGCAAAAGTTGATGGTTTCTCGGAAGAGTCAAATACTGTGTACCAGTACCACGGTTGCTTCTGGCATGGCCACCCAGAATGCTTTAAGAACGACACAGTTAACCACGTCAACAATGAGACAATGAGTGACTTGTACGAGAGAACAATAAGACGATCAAAACAAATAAAAGAAGCAGGGTACAACTTGGTAGAAATGTGGGAATGTGAGTGGTTAAAATCCAAAGAATGTAAAAACGCCGCAGATCCTCAACTTATTGAACCCTTAAAGCCTCGTGAAGCATTCTTTGGCGGTAGAACAAACGCCATAAAACTAAACGTGACTGGGAAAAAGCTCAGATACATAGATATTGTATCACTGTATCCAACCGTACAATATTACGATCAATATCCAGTTGGCCACCCTACAAAAATACATGCACCTGAAGTATACGATCCTAATTGGTTTGGTCTAGTACATTGCCAAATACTACCGCCTACTGATTTATACCATCCTGTATTACCTGTCAAAACTGACAAATTAATGTTTCCACTGTGTAATCAATGCGTCTTGGAAGATTGCGAAAATTGTGATCATGATGACTCGGAAAGAATGCTGAGGGGTACATGGACAACTCTAGAAATTAATAAGGCCTTAGAAAAAGGGTATAAAATAATAAAAATTCACGAGGTGTGGCATTTTGAGCAAACATCGACAGATTTGTTCAAGGGATATGTCAAAGATTTTATGAAGATCAAATTAGAAACTAGTCCACATACGTATGCCACAAATGAAGAGTACGCTCGGGCTGTAAAAGAGCAGATGGACATAGAGCTCGATTTATCTAAAATAGCCCCAAATCCCGGTAAACGAGCAGTCGCTAAAATATGCCTAAATAGTCTATGGGGTAAATTTGGCCAAAGAATGAATATGAAACAGACAGAGTATGTTGTGGACATTAAAAGATGGTACGAAGTTTTGATGAACGATAAAATAAATTTAACAAACGTCACATTTATTAATGATAATATAGCACAAGTCTCTTACGATTATAAAGACGTGTTTGTGGAAGACCCAACATATACGAATATTTTTGTGGCATTATTTACGACCAGTAACGCTCGTCTAAGACTGTACGAGATGATTGATAGGCTAGGAGAAGCAGTTGCCTACTTCGACACAGACTCCATTGTTTACATTGATGATGGCCTAAACACTGTCGAAACAGGTGAAATGTTGGGCGATTGGAGTGATGAGTTGCCTGGAGATGACTACATAGTTGAATGGCTCAGTACAGGTCCTAAAAGTTATTTTTACAAAACAGCCAAGGGCAAAGAGGTGACTAAAATCAAAGGTTTCACTTTAAACTACGAAAACAGCCTAGTACTCAATGCCTCCGCCATGAATGACATCATACACGATCCAACCAAAGAAATTAAGCTCACGTATGACCAGATCGGTAGGGATACAGAGACCAAAGATATTGTTACGAGAAAAAGGGTATCAAAGACTTTCAAGATGGCCTACAAGAAACGAAAAATAATACAAAGTGATGACTCATTAATTGACACAACACCTCTTGGCTTTCAAAAATTATAATAATAATATTACGCATTAGACATTGTACCTCATTCTTTATTAGACGCTGTTACAGGAAAGACGTGTTTTGTCTCGCTCATGTTTTCGATAAATTTTGATTTTGTATAAATTAACAATGTCTGATCAATGGTCAATAAATATTATAAATCAGCGAGAAATAAAAAAATTCAACGCTTATCTATGCACTTTTCAAGTTAATTGTGACAACTTTAAAATAGGTGAAGGTTTAGAACAAGACAAAGACTATCTAAAAAACCATTTAGAGACCGCTCTTGAGAATATAAAAAAGCAAGCTGGCTACACAACAGGTGACAAAATCAGAATTGTTGCCTTAAATGATGACTTTAGACACCCGATATCGACAGAAACAAGTTCAAGTGCCAATATGTCAAAGTTATTAGAACAAATTAGCAATATATCGACATCTAACGCTGCTGTCCACCTGAGAAATACAAAATTTGATGTACAAATCTTGAAAATACCTAATCCGAAAAACCACTGATCTTCCTATGATGATGATGATGACGTTAGACACCCGATATCGCCAGAAACAAGTTCAAGTGCCAATATGTCAAAGTTATTAGAACAAATTAGCAATATATCGACATCTAACGCTGCTGTCCACCTGAGAAATACAAAATTTGATGTACAAATCTTGAAAATACCTAATCCGAAAAACAATGATCTTCCCCGGGTATGGTAACTTTCTGCAGTATCAACGATGATGATTATATGAGATAATGGTTCCAAACCCAAGTATCAAGAAAGAAAATATAACAAAAATTATTAATATTGTATAAAGTTGAAAATTATGTACATAAAATAAAAATTATTGTAATCTTTAAAGGTATTAATACAATACATATATAAAAATTGTAAAATTTATGGACACATAAAATACCAAATTGTAATTAGTATTAATAAATATAATAATAAAATATAAAGTTTTTCATTTATAACACATTCTATATTGTTTAGCAAAAAAAAAAATAACGGTCTCAGAATATGCTTTAGAGAGTGTTATATAAAAATTTTAAGAAATAACTGCGTAAACTTAATGCAATATCTTTAAAAAACCTGATTTGCTTGGTACTCAGGGCGTATGCGTCAGCTAGGTGTCAGGTATGCGTCAGGTATGCGTCAGCTAGGTGTCAGGTATGCGTCAGATAGGTGTCAGGTATGCGTCAGATAGGTGTCAGGTATGCGTCAGCTAGGTGTCAGGTATGCGTCAGGTATACGTCAGGTATGCGTCAGGTATGCGTCAGCTAGGTGTCAGGTATGCGTCAGCTAGGTGTCAGATATGCGTCAGGTAGGTGTCAGAGACGTTTTTGCTTTTATTAAAAAGTGTTAGTTCTCTTTATCGCTGGTGATCAGCACGTTATATAGATACGCATCACTTTTTCAAAATCATTTAGTGATTGACAGCTGGTGGAGTAAGACGTGACTATGTTTGAAGAATATGACTATGTGTTTGGCCCCGAGTATGTTGGCGATAGAACATGGAAGCTGGGAGAGACAACTTTAATATTTGAAGAGGATAACATATTAGTAGATGAAGAAAAGTTTCCAGCAACAGACGGTCTTCAGAATTTATTATTTTACAAGTATCCTAAAAACTTTACGCCTCTAGATCATCAAATGTACAAACGAATACTGCAAATAACTGATGTACACAGAGATACGTTGGGAAAACTAAGACACCAAGCTTCACCCGAAAAATATCGTGACATTATTAGACCACTATTTAAAATGACTAAGAACAAGAAGAAGAAGAAGAAGATTCATATGAAAACAGATGGCAAAAAGGGAGTTTTAGATAATAATAATAATAATAACAGCCAGCAAAATACTATTGGTAATCGGATAGCGATAAACAACGATCCACAGAAAAGCTACTCTCCAAGTAGAATAGGTTATCTTTGTAAAGGTGAAATACGATATGTATAATATACATGTATATTATTAATAAATTATGTTAATTTTTCCAGTGTTTTATTTTCGGTGTTTAAAGTTTTTAAATTCATAGCTAAGTTCATTACCGTTTTTTTTTGTTGTTATATATTTTTTACCGAAATTTTCCACTTTACCCTCGTATTTTGTTTTATTTTTATTTTATCAATGTTTTGATAATGTATTTAATCAAAGCATATTTTAATCTTTTTTTTTTGTTGATTACATAGCCATATACGAATAATAGTTTGACTACATAGCCATATACGAATAATTGTTCTTTGATTTTTTGTTTATATAAATGACGTTTTTACAAATAAAAGAAAGGAAAGCTATTTGGTTAGTTAAAAACAATGTTCACACTTTAGAGTTTGGACATTATTTTCAACCGTAACAACAGACGGGACGAGAACCCACAGCTTGTGTCTGTCGGGTTAGTGGGAGAGGTTGAATAGGAAAAGTAAGGAAATGTTTAAAGGTTTTTGAGAGATTTCTAGGTATCTTAGGCTAACATTTATATATATATTATAAGTATTTCTGTTTCTTCGTTTCACATAAACTACTTACTCAGTCACTAAGTTCGTCAGTACTTCCTACAGAATCATCTTCGGTATCACTGGCTAGGAAAAACTGAGTAGCTATACCAACAGTATGCACCGTTCCTCCACACGTAAATTTATACGTTGTAGGCATGGCGTGATAACCACAACGGGGGTGAAGCGTTGGTCTAAATACATCGTCTGTAACATTCTTCGTAAATGATGTTTTACATATTTGGCAAAAAAATGTCACCTCAATATTGACTGAGCACTTGGGGTCGGATTTGCACATAAGTGGCTTACAATTGTGAAACATCTTATGGTTTAATGATTATCTTACTCACAATGTTTAAAATACTTAAATACTATGTTTTTAATACACGCTGCTTATTATATCTTATAATAATATATATTTCTTATGTATTCTTATGCCGTTATTTGTTAAAACATAATAGCATTACTGAACAGATAAAGAAATACAGAACCTACTTATCGAATATAAAATTGTTTAAATACTTTTCTCAGTGTAGTAATAGAATTAGCCGTCTTTGTTTGCGAATCCAGGAATATTGCTCTTAATTTGCATGACACATTTTTATCTAAGAATTTTATCTATGAAATGTATAGTTTATTGCAACTGCATCCTGTCTAACAAGCAATTAGAACCGCTGAATAAACTAATATCATCAAACATATGATTCGCAGACCTTAAATGCATCTGGATCATATGTGACTTTCGAATTTCTCATGATATATTTAAACCATACTTGCGGTCAAATATCTAAGACTGCATGTTTTTTTGGTATTCTCTGACTAATTATTCAAAATGCATAAAAAGACGGGATGCTCTATTTTCTGCGACAATTTCTAACCAACTAATAATGGGTAAGTTTACTCTACAAACTTATTAGTCAAGTGTCTTAAATACCTATCTTTTTCCAGAACCGGCAATCAGAAACAGGATAAGGGCGCACCTCACCCCGCACCAGCGAGTAAGTTTTTGTAAAATTTTTATATGTTGATATAGTTAATTACTTGAAACGTATAGGTCTGCTCTTCTTCTGCATAACGTTGAATTTTAGTTAATTTCTACTGTTTTATTTTTATATGTTGATATAGGTAATTACTTGAAACGTATACTGCTATGCCTAGGTCTGCTCTTCTTCTTCTTCTGCATAACGATGTTTTTTTGAATTTTTGTTAATTTCTACTGTTTTATGTTTTATATGTTGATATAGGTAATTACTTGAAACGTATACTGCTATGCCTAGGTCTGCTCTTCTTCTTCTTCTGCATAACGATGTTTTTTTTTGTTAATTTCTACTGTTTTATTTTTATATGTTGATATAGGTAATTACTTGAAACGTATACTGCTATGCCTTGGTCTGCTCTTCTTCTTCTTCTGCATAACGATGTTTTTTTTGTTAATTTCTACTGTTTTATTTTTATATGTTGATATAGGTAATTACTTGAAACGTATACTGCTATGCCTTGGTCTGCTCTGCTTAGGTGTCGCTGTTTTTTTTTTAAATCTGATCGCTACAAAATTTTAGATATATGTATTTTAATCTTGTTTTTTAATCGGTTTTTTTTGTTTTGTTTCAGACCCTACCAATGATCGTGCTGCGGGGCGAGGCTGCCCCGAATGCCGCCACCCCCGCGGATATGGTGCCCCTAGGCACCTATAAAGGGGTGAAGATTTTAGTGGGCGTACGCCAGGCCAGCGTGCTGGTCTGGCTATTAAAAGGTACTTTTGTGTATATATATTTTTAATACTTGTTTTTTTAATATGTTGTGTATTTTTTTTACAGAACAACAATAAAGAGTTGTAAAGAGTTGTTTTATCTTTTAATGTTTTCCTTTTTCCTTCTTTGTTAACCATGCTATCCTTTGTATTGGAAATTTACAAAAAATTATTAAAATATTAATTCAGTTTTCATACAATCTATAGACTAATAATTTTCTGTTATTCTACCTAGTTGTTTTTTATCTGTGCAAATTTTAACCTTTTTTTTCATTCTGTTTTGTACTTTGATTTTTGTTTATATAAATGACATTTTTACAAATAACAAATAAAGGAAAGCTGTTTGGTTAGTTGAAAATAATGTTCACACTTTAGAGTTTGGACATTATTTTCAACCGTAACAACAGACGGGACGAGAACCCACAGCTTGTGTCTGTCGGGTTAGTGGGAGAGGTTGAATAGGAAAAGTAAGGAAATGTTTAAAGGTTTTGGAGAGATTTCTAGGTATCTTAGGCTAACATTTATATATATATTACAAGTATTTCTGTTTCTTCATCTATGTGTGAATGATTCACGGAAATTACTCTGCTAATAAAAACATCTGGAGCCATAACATCATGGGCTTATAAAATAGACGCTTTGGTCATTTAGCATTTGTCGTTCAAACGGTATGGCTGACTATTTAATGTTAGTTTTATTAAACAGTAGTGAGTTCGCAAATGTGACAATCCACCCGGTAGTAATTAATTTTCTGAGTTTTTTTTCACGTGATCGGATTTTTACCTTCTCGTATTGTGTCAACGAGTACGTTTATACGAACGATCTACGTTTACGGCGTGATTTTGTTACGGGGGAAGTGCTCCAAATTCAGTTCGTGGTCGATTCAGTTATCGTCTTAACGATCAATTATATCCATAATACTGGCTTATTAGAACAGCCCATTGATAATTTCTCCACTGCCACCATTGTGCACGTTTTTACTCCTCATCCTCTTCCTTCTCAGCCTTAGTTTTCTCTCGTCCGTAACACTTTCCCTAAATAACAACTAGACTTTTTATTTTCTCGCGATAGCTGCTCTTTCTTCTCAGCCTTAGTTTTCTCTCGTCCGTAACACTTTCCCTAAATAACAACTAGACTTTTTATTTTCTCGCGATAGCTCCTCTTCCTTCTCAGCCTTAGTTTTCTCTCGTCCGTAACACTTTCCCTACATAACAACTAGACTTTTTATTTTCTCGCGATAGCTGCGAAGATATACAAATAAGTGCCCTGTGTAGGATTCTACAGCCTTTCAGATCATTGCAGTAAGGTAAGTTTTTCCACAATTTTCTTTTTTCAATTTTATAAAATTACTGACATGCTGAGTGAAATTTAAAAAAATCTTACCAGCAGCGTTTCTTCTTCTCAGTGTTCGTGTCACTTCATAATTCACCTTCTTTTTTGTTTATATATATATATATATATATATATATATATTGTGATGTGGGTATTAGTTAAAATAGTTAGGTAATGACTGTGAATATTGATTTACACGATTTTATTAAAAGGAAAACCATGTGTTACAATTTAACCTACATCTTACAACAACAAACATATATATTATCTCTATGTCTCTTGTCACCGTTCACTCTCGGTGGACACTGTCATGGTAACTTCGGTGGTATTCAGCCATGGAGTGGTGTGGCTGTTACATCCTCCCCCTTTGCACCACCCTGGCGACTCGCGGGTGGGGCAACAGAGTCTAAGCAGGAATAGAGCTCTACAGGACAGCAATGACAACGTTTTGGTCGGGGTTGTTTACGTCTGGCAATAGGGTCAGGTTCAGGTTCAGCTTCAATTTGAGCAAGGTCATCTCCAACAGGGTGGCCCATTTTGCTATCGTCTAACCCAAGGATCAAAGACTCTGGGCAGGAGACCAGTGGAGCAGGAGGGTCGGCTTCTGAGGATTTCACTGGACGACCTCTTCTACGGAGAGGTTGAACTGGAGCAGGGCACGGATCTTCTGGATCGGCATGGAAAGGCGTCAAGGCTGAGACATGATATTTTCCAGCAGGAACATCCGGAGTGTCGATGTGTGAAACTTCATAGGTTGTAGGGGACAGCATTTTGGTCACCTTGTAGGGTCCGTCACGACGCGGCGCGATTTTCGAAGTTATGGACTTAGACGCGTCACTTAGTGTATGCGAATCGACTAGCACAATATCACCTACTTCGAACGAAACCGAGCGGCGGTGGCAGTCTTTATACTTCTTACGTCTATCTTGGGATTTTTCATGTGTCTCGCGGGCTTCACTAAGAGCTTTACTCAAAGTTATTAGATAGGGCGTGATTTGTGGCACGAAGTTGTCCTTGGCTATGATGCTTCGAAAATCACGATTTGCATCATCAGGAGTTCGTAAATCGCGATCGAACGTGAGGTACGCGGGAGTGAAACCGGTTGAGTCGCACTTCACAGTGTTCATCGCGAACCGTATAGCGGGTAACTTTTCAGACCAAGACGAATGGTCATTATTTGTTAGAATAGCTAACTGAGTTTTAATGTCTCTATTTTTTCGTTCGACGGGGTTAGCTTCCGGGTGGTATACAGGTATAAGGTTCTGTTGGTACCCAAAGCAATGCGCCACTTGCTGCATTACCGCACTCACGAACTGAGTACCGTTGTCACTGACGACTCGACGAGGGATTCCGTATCGTAAGATTATGTTGTCTATGAAACACTTGGCGCAGGCAGCGGCAGTAGCAGATTCTAACGGGAATAATTCTACCCAACGACTAGCAGTGTCTTCCACTACCAGAATCCATGTATAACCTTGAGGAGAGAGGGGCAAAGGCCCAAATAAATCAATAGATAGCACTTCAAACCTCTGGGACTTAACAGGGGTTTGTAGGAGACCAGCGGGTTTGAGGTTAGAGACTTTATAGCGTTGGCACTCAAGACATTTACTTACATGGTCAGAGATAATTTTCTTCATTCCAGGCCAATAGTAGCGTTTTATTATTCTTTGATATGTCTTCTCCACTCCATAATGACCAGCAGTAGCGGAATCATGGTACTCATGCAGTATGTGAGGAATACGTGTACTAGCCGCTACCAATTGGGGCTCTTCTTCATCTACTTCAGGAGTATAACGGTATAATATCCCATTGTTCATGATATATCCTCTTTCTGCCCACCTCTTGAAATCTACACTTGTGTCAGAAGAGGGATCTTCTAAACATCTAATAATCTTGGCAACATCTGGATCATTAAGCTGCTCTTCTCGAACATCAGCAACACTAAGAGTTGGAAAATCTACTCTTACTAGATGAACTTCAGCTATGATGGGAACTTCTGTCATGGGAGGCCTTGATAGAGTATCTGCGATTACATTTTTTCTTCCTGTGATATATTCTATTTTTAGGTCATATGGCATGAGCTCTAAAGCCCATCGAGCTAACCGTCCAGTAGGGGACTTTAAGGTCATTAGCCATTTTAAGGCTTGGTGATCACTTTGCACTATTGTAGTAGCGCCTTCTAAGTATCCTCGAAATTTCTTCACTGCCCAAACCACAGCGAGAGCTTCTCGTTCTGTAGTGCTATAGTTTTGTTCAGCAGGAGTCAGAAGTCTCGAAGCATACTCTACAGGTCGTTCGTTCTCTTTCTCCCCCTGGAGAAGACATGCCCCCAAAGCATAATTTCTAGCATCTGTACGAAGTATATAAGGTAAATTGCAGTCAGCTTGTCGTAGGATTGGGGCGGAACACAATAATTGTTTCAGATATTCAAAGGCCTCTTGTTGTTCTGCTCCCCAGGTCCATTTCACATTTTTCTTGGTTAAATTCGACAAAGGTTTAGCAACATGGGAGAAATTTTCGATGAATCTACGGAACCATGAGCATGTTTGCAGGAATTTTAGCAGTTGAGTAACATTTAGGGGTGGTGGCATGTTTAATATGGCAGATACTTTATTTTTACTTGGCTGGATACCCAAAGGTGAAAGGATGTGTCCGAGATATAGGACTTCCTCACAGGCGAATGAACATTTTGCTCTATTTAGACATAATTTAAATAGGCGCATCCGGTTGAATACTTGTTTCAAATCGTCTATGTGATCAGAGAAGGATGGGGATAATATTATCAGATCATCTAAATAAGCTAGGATATTCAGATTTTGAAGACCAGCACGAAATTTATCAATCATCCTTTGGAAACTAGCGGGACTGTTACACATACCAAAGGGCATGCGTGTGTAACGAAAGGTGCCAAATGGACACACGAAGGCTGTTTTGTCACGATCAGCTGTTCGTACAGAGATTTGATGATAACCATATTTTAAGCCGAGGGTAGTCATAAATCGGGTTTCCTTTGCTGCATGCAAAATATCTTCAATACGTGGCAGAGGGTACTTATCTGCACGTGTTATTGCGTTTAAGCGTCGATAGTCTACTGTTAATCTGATACCTCCATCTCTCTTAGGCACAAGTACCACGGGTGAAGCATATGGGGACTCACACTCTTCGATTATGCCTTGAGCCAAAAGTTTATCTAACTCCTGACGCAGTAATTGCCTTTTGGGCTCTGACATAGGGTAAGGTGGAACAGATATTGGTACATCACCAACCAATACAATGGAGTGTTCAGCATATGGAGTAGGGTCTATATTATATACGAATAAATCAGAATTTTCCTTAACAATGTTGTTAAGATTGGATCTTTCTTCTAAGGATAGAGAAATTCCTTCATCTACTCGTAGTTCTAAATGAGCAAGAGTAACGCTATTGACCTGGCAAGGAGAGCTGACCTGAGCTGGATCTGGAGCAAATGAGTAGGGGATATTAGGGACATCACCATAAAACCATGAGTCATTAGGAATGTCTAGAATGATGTTAGCTTTTCTTAAGAAGTCTGCCCCCAGTAAGGTACGACTATTTGTGTGTGTGGGCACAGAAATTAAGGAAATGCTATGAGAGCGGTTTTGTAAGATAACAACTAAATCAAAGACCAAAACAGTAGTAGAAGTAGTCCTACCATCCGCTAGGGTCATGTCTACACTTTTTGTGGAAAAGGGTACCTCATCCTTCAAGAGGATATCTCTTAGCTGAGAGCCAGCAATACTGCACTGTGCTCCCGAATCAAGATAACAATGACCTACATGACCTTCAATAGTGACCTGAACAATGGGTTTAGTTGATAGGTTTGTAGCAAACTGTTGGTCGACATTAACTGTTTCAGCAAGCATAAATTCAGATACTGCTGAGGATTTACTGGATGATTTGCATTTTGGACAATTACTCTTAATGAATCCAGGAGTCTTACATCCATAACACGAAATCTGATTCGAAGTAGGAAAGGTTGGTTTAGGGCTAGTATGAGAAGTTACTAGAGGAGGATTAGGTTTGGGCTCAACCGAAGATTTTCGAGAATCTGCTTCCCTGGTTCTGGCTGCGGCCAATTTTCGACATTCATCCTTCACGTGACCTGGATTTTTGCAAAAGCTACACCGTACCCGTTTTGATTCGTTTTCGTTTTTAATGTTTATTTCCGGATTTTCATACGATTCTTCAGTTTGCCTCGATTCTTTTAAGAGTTCGCTAAATGTATTGATCTTATCACGTGCTACTTTTTCACGTATTCTCCTATGCAACAAACCGTATACCATATCTAATTGAGTGGCTTCGGTTAATATATCTGCCGGTAACTGAGCTATTATCGCGCGCGCTTTGCATACAAAAATGTCACACGGAGTTTTAGCATCTTGTTCCGTCGAAAACAGTTCCCGATACACTCTGTAGGCTGGTTTTTGAGGTCCAAAAGTCGATCGTAATAAATTAATGGCGCTGGCCCACGTGTTTACCGTATTTTAACACCTTGAAACCACGTGGCGGCGAAACCGTCTAGCAGCATGGGTATACCCTTTAATGCGTTCGCGTCAGATACGTGGGTGCACTCTTTATAGATCTCGACCGCATCTATAAAAGCTTCCCCCTTTGATCCATCGAAGCGAGAAGCGCATTTTGCTAAACTACCTGAGTCCGAAATAGGCCTTGCTATTGTATTTAATAAGGCTTGAAACTGTTCGCTTGTTAAATTTACCGAAGACATTTCTGCTGATGTTGATTCGCTTGAACTAAAAACCGTCGTCGACCTAAGCGAATAACTGTGTTATATCGTTTGTTGCCGTGATTGCAAGTTTAACACAAAAATAGTAATAAAAATTAAAGGCTTACAGTTTCTGTTGCTTATTTCTTGTAAATACCCTTGAATGGAAGCTTGATATTCACAGGATGTTTCTGAATGGCCTAGTGGAAGATTGATATTCCCACAGGATGTTTTGAATGGTCTGTAGTGGAAGATTGATATATTCCCACAGGATGTTTTTGGATGGTCTGTGCGGAGTTTCCACAGCAGTCACATACACAGTAGATTTATTGTTGTGAAGCACTAAACTAAGTGAAAATGTCACTAATCACCTTACAATGGCGGGGAGCAAAAACACTTTTTCTGTTCACAATGAAACTTTACGATTTTCACAGTACGAACTACACTTTAAACTATTTTGCCCAAGTTGGGTGCCAGTTGTGATGTGGGTATTAGTTAAAATAGTTAGGTAATGACTGTGAATATTGATTTTACACGATTTTATTAAAAGGAAAACCATGTGTTACAATTTAACCTACATCTTACAACAACAAACATATATATTATCTCTATGTCTCTTGTCACCGTTCACTCTCGGTGGACACTGTCATGGTAACTTCGGTGGTATTCAGCCATGGAGTGTGTGGCTGTTACAATATATATATATATATATATATATATATATATATATATATATATATATATATATATATATATATATATATATATATATCTATACACATAAATGTTACCTTTAACAACAATAGACAAAAAATATCGTACTAGTGATTTTATTTTCAAGAATTTTAAAAATTTAATAAAAAGTTAAAAAAATGAATTAATTGTCAAATTGACGGTCTTCTTGTGGTTAACTGTAAAAAATTTTATTAATAAAAAAACAAGTTCGAAAGGAAGCACATAGTTTTTTTAAATCCAGATTATATTTTTTAAATTCAAAATAATAATAATAATATATTCAATCTTACCTCAATACAGCTGGTTGGCTAAGGCTAGCATACCTATCAGTTCTGCTGCATCTGCAAAATAGTTTTTCAGTTTGTGTTCCATACATAGTTATACACGTTTGTACTTACTTACAACCAGCAAAATCAGGATATACACTCCTCGTTCTAAAAAAAATACAATGAAATATGTGTGTCACTAATACTAGATTTTTTTATCTTAACAAATTACTACAAACATACTTACCAAATACTCCTATAGCTGTAAAGTAAATAAAACTGTATATTTACAATTACACAAAAAATTCAAAAAACGTTTTTACCTTCGATGTTCATGTCTGTAACAAAGAATTAAAAATTAGGGTATCGTCCTAAATGATATTTTAGTGTTTAACTTACATGTCAAAACATGCGTCGATAGATAACCTGCTAAAGCTACACAACAATTAGTACTTTTTTTTTACTATGCTTAGGGCTTACTTACCTATTAACGACACCACATCTACAAAGAATTGAATAAATATCCTCTCTTTTTTTCCCCCCGTTTTATTTATACTTACATCCTAGTTATAGCCGACACTGTAAACAAAAAATTATTACTAATAATACTAATAATAATAATCGGTAATCGATTATTACCTATGGGCATTGTCTCAGCCCTGTTCACTGAAAAAGTAGTGATTTTCAAGTGATCTAAATTATTAGAGTATACTCACTTAGTTGCTCATCTAAAATCAATATATATATATATATATATATATATATATATATATAATATATATATATATATATATATTATATATATATATGTAAGTATATTAAGAATGCTTATAGATACTTACAATACATGCCTGGTTCCTCTGAAAAAAGAATATTGATATATATCTATCAGTATTATAGTTTCTGGTTTTTACTATTTACTTACGTGTTAGTACTAACATCATAGCTAGTACGAAGTGTACCAGTACCTGTATCACTAAAAAAATCTAAATTTTAAAAATTGAGGATATAACTGACTGGCCCTTTCTTACCACCGAAAAACACTAATTGATTGTATAGGCTTCATTGTAGCAACTATTCAAATTAATAATATTGTTCCCTAGTTATATAGGATAATGTTTGCGGTTTACTTTTTTTTTATTATTTTTATAATGCGTCTAATTGATGATTATACTCTGAGAAAAATGAGAAAATATATAGTTCTAACTTTTTGCATTCCATAGTATGTTATATTTTACGCCTTTAGTCTTATTTCTTGGTATTGCAACAATTATCTTATTTGTCTGTTATTGCAACATTTTGCATTTTAATATAAAGGCTTATGACTTGTATTTTTTATACTATATGTATTCGTTTATTGGTCTCTGTCTTAATATAAAGGCGTATTTATACTTTGTGTATTCGTTTCTTGGTACGTTTCGTCTATAACATGTATTTTTTTATTTTTATACTTTCTGTATTCGTTTCTTGGTCTCTGTCTTAATATAAAGGCGTATAACTTGTGTATTTTTATACTTTGTGTATTCGTTTCTGGTAGGTTTCGTCTATAACATGATTGTTTTTCTATTTTTATACTTCTGTAGTTCGTTTCTTGGTCTCTGTCTTAATATAAAGGCGTATAACTTGTGTATTTTTATACTTTGTGTATTCGTTTCTTAGTCTCTGTCTATTCGTTCTTAGTCTCTGTCTTAATATAAAGGCTTATAACTTGAGTATTTTTTATACTTTGTGTATTCGTTTCTTGGTCTCTGTCTTAATATAAAGGCGTATAACTTGTGTATTTTTATACTTTGTGTATTCGTTTCTTAGTCCTCTGTCTTAATATAAAGGCTTATAAATTGTGTATTTTTATACTTTGTGTATTCGTTTCTTGGTCTCTATGAAGGTGAAAGATAAAACGAGGGTGATTAGGAGCAGAGGGTAGCAGAGGGTAACAGAGGGTAACAGAGAGGTACCAGAGGGTAGCAGAGGGTAACAGAGACACACAGAGGGTAGCAGAGGGTAGCAGACACACACACACACACACACACACACACACACACACAGTACGCGCTTCGTAGGTTAAGAATAGACGCTATCTTCACGTTGCGTAAAAGAAAAAGATAGAAGAATTGATGTTGCGTAAAAGAAGAAGAAGAATTGATGTTGCGTAAAAGAAGAAGAATTGAAGCTATCTTCACGTTTAGGTTTGGTTAGGTTACGTTAGGTTTGGTTAGGCTACGTTAGGTTAGGTCATACGTAAAAGAAGAAGAATTCGTAAAAGAAGAAAATTAGGTTAGGTTAGGTTAGGTTCGGTTTGGTTAGGTTACGTTAGGTTAGGTCGAATCTGGGGAAATCTGTGTCAGGGGTCTGGGGAAATTTGCCATATTCACCATAGGGTAGCGAGCGGTTTTTCCCCCAGAATCTGGGGAAAAAAGTGAACTGAAGTGAACACCTATCTACTTGTGTGCGTGTGTGCGTGCGTGTGGTATGTGAATTGTGAGTTCCGTTCAGCTTGCAGAGATAGAACACGGCGTGGCAAGAAGGCCCCTGCCTGTCGTAAGTGGCGACTAATGGGTAGAAGTCGAGAGGTGAGAGTGTATGTGTGTGTGTGCGTGTGTGCGTGTGTGTGTGAGTGTGTGATGATGTATGTGTGTGTCCGTTCGGCTCGCAGAGAGTAGAATACGGCCAAGGCAAGAAGGACATGCCTGTCGTAAGAGGACATTAATGGGTAGAAGTCGAGAGTTGAAGTTGTATTTGCGAGTGTGTGTGTGCGTGTGTGCGTGCTGTATGTGGTGAATGTGTGTGTCCGTTTTAGCTTGCAGAGATAAGAATACGACCGAGGCAAGAAGGCCTTGCTGTCGTAAGTGGCGACTAATGGGTAGGAGTCGAGAGGTGAGGTGATTGTATGTGTGTGTGTGTGTGTGCGTGTGTGCGTGTGTGTGTGCGTGTGAGTGTGTGTGTATGTGTATGTGTGTCCGTTTGGCTTGCAGAGATAAGAATACGGCCGTGGCAAGAAGGCTGCTGTCTTAAGAGGCGGACTAATGGATAGGAGTCGAGAGGTGGAAAGTGTGTGCGTGTGTGTGTGCGTGTGTGCGTGCGTGTCTGTGTAAGAGTGTGTATCCGTTCGGCTTGCAGAGATAAGAATACGGCCGGGGTAAGAACGCCCTGCCTCTCGTAAGAGGCGACTAAAAGGTAGGAGTCGAGAGGTGAAAGAGTGTATGTGTGTGTGTGTGTGTGTGTGTGTGTGTGTGTGTGTGTGTGTGTGTGACTGTGTGTGTGTGTCCGCTCGGCTCGCAGAGATAAGAACACGGCCGTGGCAAGAAGGCCCTGCCTGTCGTAAGAGGCGACTAATGGGTAGGTAGTCGAGAGGTGAAAAGTGTATGTGTGTGGTGTGCGTGTGTGCGTTGTGTGTATGCGTTAGTGAGTATGTGTGTGTGTGTTAGCTTCGGCCTGCAGAGATAAGAACACGACCGAAGCAAGAAGGCCCTGCCTATCGTAAGAGGCGACTAATAGGTAGGAGTCGAGAGGTGAAGAATGTATGTGTGTGTGCGTGTGTGCGTGTGTGTGTGGGTGTGTAAGTATGTGTGTGTGTCGTTCGGCTTGCAGAGATAAGAACACGGACCGAGGCAAGAAGGCCTGCTGTCTTAAGAAGGCGACTAATGGATAGGAGTCGAGAGGTGGGAAAGTGTGTGCGTGTGTGTGTGCGTGTGTGTCGTGCGTGTCTGTGTAAGAGTGTGGATCCGTTCGGCTTGCAGAGATATGTATATACGGCCTGGGCCAAGAACGCCATGTCTCTCGTAAGAGGGCGACTAAAAGGTAGGAGTCGAGAGGTGAAGAGTGTATATGTGTGTGTGTGTGTGACTGTGTGTGTGTCCGCTCGGCTCGCACAGAGATAAGACACAGGCCGTGGCAAGAAGGCCCTGCCTGTCGTAAGAGGCGACTAATGGGTAGAAGTCGAGAGGTGAAAAGTGTATGTGTGTGTGTGTGCGTGTGTGCGTGTGTTGTGTGCGTTTGTGAGTGTGTGTGTGTGTTAGTTCGGCCTGCAGAGATAAGAACACGACCGAAGCAAGAAGGCCCTGCCTATCGTAAGAGGCGACTAATAAGTAGGAGTCGAGATGTGAAGAGTGTTATGTGTGTGTGTGTGTGTGTGTGTGACTGTGTGTGTGTGGTCCGCTCGGCTCGCAGAGATAAGAACACGGCCGTGGCAAGAAGGCCCTGCCTGTCGTAAGAGGCGATTAATGGGAGGAGTCGAGAGGTGAAGAGTGAATTTGCGCGTGTGTGTGCGTGTGTGTGCGTGCGTGTGTGTGTGAGTGTGTGTCGTCTTCGGCTAGCAGAGATAAGACACGGCCGTGGCAAGAAGTCCCTGAATGTCGTAAGAGGCGACTAATAGGTAGGAGTCGGAGGTGAAGAGTCTATGTGTGTGAGCGTGTGATAGCGTGTGTGTGTACGTGTGTGAGTGTGTGTGTATATGTGTGTGTGTCCGTTCGGCTTACAGAGATAAGACTACGGCCGAGGGAAGAAGTTTCTGCCTGTCCGTAAGAGGAGAATAATGGATAGGAGTCGAGAGAGTGAAGAGTGTATGTTAGTGGTGCTGTTCTGCTGGTGCGTGTGTGAGTGTGTGTGTGTATGTGTGTGTGTGGAGTGTGTGTGTGTCCGGTCGGCACGGCTCGCAGAGATAAGAACACGGCCGTGGCAAGAAGGCCCTGCCTGTCGTAAGAGGCGACTAATGGGTAGGAGCGAGAGGTGAAGAGTGTATGTGTGTGTGTGTGTGTGTGTGTGTGTGTCTGCCTAGATTGTGCGTGTGTGAGTGTGTGTGTGTATGTATGTGTGTGTCCGTTCGGCTCGCAGAGATAAGAATACGACCGAGGCAAGAAGGCCCAGCCCTGTCGTAAGTGGCGACTAATGGGTAGTGAGTCGAGAGGTGAAGAGTGTATGTGTGTGTGTGCGTGTGTGTGCGTGTGTGTGTGAGTGTGTTGTGAATGTATGTGAGTGTCCGTTTCGGCTCGCAGAGGATTAGAATACGGCAAAGACAAGAAGGCCATGCTGTCGTAAGAGGCCATTAATGGGTAGAAGTCGAGAGGTGAAGAGTGTATTGCGAGTGTGTGTGCGTGTGGCGTGCGTGTGTGTGTGTGAATGGGTGGAGTGTGTCCGTTCAGCTTGCAGAGATAAGAACACGCCGTGGCAAGAAGGCCCTGCCTGTCGTAAGAGGCGACTAATGGGTAGGAGTCGAGAGGTGAAGAGTGTATTTGCGCGTGTGTGTGTGCGTGTGTGCGTGCTGTGTGTATGTGAGTGAGTGTGTCCGTTCAGCTTGCAGAGATAAGAATACGACGAGCAAGAAGGCCTGCCTGTCGTAAGTGGCGACTAATGGGTCGGAGTCGAGAGGTGAAGAGTGTATGTGTGTGTGCGTGTGTGCGTGTGTGTGTGAGTGTGTGTGAATGTATGTGTGTGTCCGTTCGGCTCGCAGAGATTAGAATACGGCAAAGACAAGAGGGCCATGCCTGTCGTAAGAGGCCATTAATGGGTAGAAGTCGAGAGGTGAAGAGTATATTTGCGCGTGTGTGTGGCGTGTGAGTGAGGTGTGTGTGTGTGAATGTGTGTGTCCGTTCAGCTTGCAGAGATAAGAACACGGCCGTGGCAAGAGGCCCTCTGTCGTAAGAGGCGACTAAATGGGTAGGAGTCTGAGAGGTGAAGAGTGTATTTGCGCGTGGTGGTGTGAGGTGTGGCTGTGTGTGCGTTGTGATGAGTGTGTGTGTATGTGTGTGTGTGTCCGTTTGGCTTGCAGAGATAAGAATACGGCCGTGGCAAGAAGCCCTGCCTGTCTTAAGAGGCGACTAATTGATAGGAGTCGAGAGGTGTGAAAGTGTGTGCGTGATGTGTGTGCGTGTGTGCGTGCGTGTCTGTATAAGTGTGTGTATCCGTTCGGCTTGCAAAGATAAGAACGGCCGAAGTAAGAACGCCCTGCCTCTCGTAAGAGGCGACTAAAAGGTAGGAGTCGAGAGGTGAAGAGTGTATGTGTGTGTGTGTGTGTGACTGTGTGTGTGTGTCCGCTCGGCTCGCAGAGATAAGAACACGGCCGTGGCAAGAAGGCCCTGCCTGTCGTAAGAGGCGACTAATGGGTAGGAGTCGAGAGGTGAAAAGTGTATGTGTGTGTGTGCGTGTGTGCGTGTGTGTCCGTTTGTGAATATGTGTGTGTGTTAGTTCGGCCTGCAGAGATAAGAACACGACCGAAGCAAGAAGGCCCTGCCTATCGTAAGAGGCGACTAATAGGTAGAAGTCGAAAGGTGAAGAGTGTATGTGTGTGTGCGTGTGTGCGTGTGTGCGTGTGTGTGTGCGTGTGTGAGTAGTGTGTGTTTCCGTTCGGCTTGCAGAGATAAGAACACGCCGAGGCAAGAAGGCCCTGCCTGTCGTAGGAGGCGACTAATAGTTAGGAGTGGAGAGGTGAAGAATGTATGTGTGTAAGCGTGTGTGTGTGTGTGAGTGTATGTGTGTGTGCGTGTGTGCGTACGTGCGTGTGCGTGTGCGTCTGTGCGTGTGTGCGTGCGTGTGTGCGTTTGTGTGTGTTTGTGAGTGTGTGTGTGTATGTGTGTGTGTCCCTTCTGCTCGCAGAGATAACAAAACAGCCGTGGCAAGAAGGCCGTGCAAATCGTACTGGCGACTAATAGGTTAGAGTCGAGAGGTGAAGAATGTATGTGTGTGCGTGTGTGTGTGTGTGTGTAGTGTATGTGTGTGTGCGTGTGTGCGTGCGTGTGTGCGTGTGCGTGTGCGTCTGTGCGGTGTGCGTGCGTGTGTGCGTGTGTGTTGTGTTAGTAAGTGTGTGTGTATGTGTGTGTGTCCTTCGGCTCGCAGAGATAAGAAAACAGCGGTGGCAAGAAGGCCATGCCTGTCGTAAGAGGCGACTAATGGGTAGGAGTCGAGAGGTGAAGAGTGTATGTGTGTGTGTGTGCGTGTGTGTGAGTGTGTTAGTTCGGCTTGCAGAGATAAGAACACGTCGGGGCAAGAAGGCCCTGCTTGTCGTAAGAGGCAACTAATAGGTAGGAGTCGAGAGGTGAAGAATGTATGTGTGTGTGCGTGCGTGTGTGTGTGTGTGTATTTGGGAGTGTGTGTGTGTGTATGTGTGTGTGTGTCCCTTCGACTCGCAGAGATAAGAAAACAGCGGTGGCAAGAAGGCCATGCCTGTCGTAAGAGGCGACTAATGGGTAGGAGTCGAGAGGCGAAGAGTGTATGTGTGTGTGTGTGCGTGTGTAAATGTGTGTGTGTATATATGTGTGTGTCCGTTCGGCTCGCAGAGGTTAGAATACGGCCGAGGCAATTAGTCCATGCTGTCGTAAGAGGCCACTAATGGGTAGGAGTCGGGAGGTGAAGAGTGTATTTGTGTGTGAGTGTGTGCGTGTGTGCGTGCGTGTGTGTGAGTGTGTGTATTCGTTCGGCTTGCAGAGATAAGAACACGGCCGACCAAGAAGTTCCTGCCTCTCGTAAGAGGCGACTAAAAGGTAGGAGTCGAGAGGTGAGAGTGTGTGTATGTGTGTGTGTGTGAGTGTGTGTGTGTGTCCGCTCGGCTCGCAGAGATGAGAATACGGCCGTGGCAAGAAGGCCCTGCCTGTCTTAAGAGGCCACTAATGGATAGGAGTCGAGAGGTGGAGAGTGATTGCGTGTGCGTGTGTTCCTGTGTGCGTGTGTTTGTGTGTGCGTGTGTGTGTGTGTGTCCGTTTGGCTTGCAGAGATAAAAACACGGCCGTGGCAAGAACTCCCTGCCTGTCGTAAGAGGAGAATAATGAATAGAAGTCGAGAGGTGCAGAGTGTGTGCGTGTGCGTGTGTGCGTGTGTTCCTGTGTGCGTGTGTTTGTTTGTGCGTGTGTGTGTGTGTCCGTTCGGCTTGCAGAGATAAAAACACGGCCGTGGCAAGAAGTCCCTGCTGTCGTAAGAGGAGAACAATGGGTAGGAGTCGAGAAGTGAAGAGTGTATGTGTGTGTGTAGTGTGTGTGTGCGTGGCGTGGTTGTGTGTGTGAGTGTGTGTGTGTGTCCGTTCGGCTCGCAGAGATAAGAACACGGCCGTGGCAAGAAGTCCCTGAATGCCGTAAGAGGCGACTAATAGGTAGGAGTCGAGAGGTGAAGAGTCTATGTGTGTGAGCGTGTATGCGGTGTTGTGTACGTGTTGAGTGTGTGTGTATATGTGTGTGTGTCCGGTTGGCTTACAGAGATAAGAATACGGCCGAGGGAAGTAGGTTCTGCCTATCTTAAGTGGCGACTAATGGATAGAAGTTGAGAGGTAAAGAGTGTGTGCGTGTGCGTGTGTGCGTGTGTTATTGTGTGCGTGTGTTTGTGTGTGCGTGTGTGTGTGTCCGTTCGGCTTGTAGAGATAAAAACACGGCCATGGCAAGAAGTCCTTCCTGTCGTAAGAGGAGAATAATGGATAGGAGTCGAGAGGTGAAGTGTGTATGTGTGTGTGTCTGTGTGAGTGCGTGTGTGAGGTGTTGTATGTGTGTGTGGTGAGTGTGTGTGTGTCCCAGTCGGCTCGCAGAGATAAGAACACGGCAGTGGCAAGAAAGCCCTGCCTGTCTTAAGTGGCGACTAATGGTAGGAGTCGAGAGGTGAAGAGTGTATGTGTGTGTGTGCGTGTGTGCGTGTGTGTGTGAGTGTGTATGAATGTATGTGTGTGTCCGTTCGGCTCGCAGAGATTAGAATACGGACAAGGCAAGAAGGCCATGCTGTCGTAAGAGGCCATTAATGGGTAGAAGTCGAGAGGTGAAGAGTGTAATTGCGCGTGTGTGTTTGCGTGTGTGCGTTCGTGTGTGTGTGTGTGAATGTGTGTGTCCGTTCAGCTTGCAGAGATAAGAAGACGACCGAGGCAAAAAGGCCTTGCCTGTCGTAAGTGGCGACTAATGTGTAGGAGTCGAGAGGTGAAGAGTGTATTTGCGCGTGTGTGTGTGAGTAGATAGGGTGTCACTTCAGTCACTTTTTTCCCCAGATTCTGGGGAAAAACCGCTCGCTACCCTATGGTGAATATGGCAAATTTCCCCAGACCCCTGACACAGATTCCCCAGATTCGACCTAACCTAACGTAACCTAACCAAACCGAACCTAACCTAACCTAACCTAATTCTTCTTCTTTTACGAATTCTTCTTCTTTTACGCAACATCAATTCTTCTTCTTCTTTTAGCAACATCAATTCTTCTTCTTTTTCTTTTACGCAACGTGAAGATAGCGTCTATTCTTAACCTACGAAGCGCGTACTGTGTGTGTGTGTGTGTGTGTGTCTGCTACCCTCTGCTACCCTCTGTGTGTCTCTGTTACCCTCTGCTACCCTCTGGTACGCTCTGTTACCCTCTGTTACCCTCTGCTACCCTCTGCTCCTAATCACCCTCGTTTTTCTTTCACCTTCATAGAGACCAAGAAACGAATACACAAAGTATAAAAATACACAAGTTATACGCCTTTATATTAAGACAGAGACCAAGAAACGAATACAGAAATATAAAAATAATTAAAAAAAATACAAGTATTTACATACAACACTGTGATACCTTTATATAAAAAAAAGACATGTACAAATATTGTTATTACATTTACATTAGTATCCAAAAGCACGTCTGGATAAGCTTCCTCCATCTTTAGTAAGCGGATTAGGATATGCCAACCAAAATCGTCCCTTTTTCACAAACCTAGTGGTTTGACCGTTGCTCAGCTTCTTCTTTTGATTCTTCGTAATAGTGACGTGTGTCACATGATATGGACACAGTTCTAGTTTCGTTCCAATTGTTCATTTGGAATAGTCGTTTACACCTGCAAGGTTTTTCAGATTCACATATTGTATCATAAGACATTATGTCACATAACCAGAGGAATCTAAACGACGCGTGAACGGTAGGAATATCTGAAACAGAATAAAGTGCTGAATTAGGGTATAAGGTACACGTTCATCCATAAGAATCAATGTAAAAAAGTGTGGGATTTAGCGCATTTAGTAAAATTGAGTACATTAGCTGTAAACAACCAAAGTTATATCCTCGGTCGGACGGAAGATTAAATGGTATAACATTATGCTCAAAAGGCCTCTGAAATGTGCAGATTTGTGCTTGTTCTTCCATAAGAATCAATGTAAAAGTGGTGCATTTATCGCTTTTAGTCAACTTGATTACATTAGTTGTAAACAGACAAAAAATCTTGATTACCCCCACCACTTTCATCATTAACACACTCTGAGTAATACCAGCAAGCGTTCATTCATCGAATAACAGTCAAAGCAGACACATCGCCGTATGGCCAATCTTATGAAACAGTACATTCAGTTAAACTTAATTAAGACATGTATTGAGCAAGAATTTATTCGGGCCAACTACGCAGGCGCGTGTTTACCGACTAGTTTAATATTGCATGAAGTCGCAAAACAATATGGAATAACAACAAAGGTCGTAGTAGGTACAAAGTTTTACTCAAATGGAGTTACAATCACACCACATTTCTGGAATGAGCATAATAAAATAATATACGATCCAACAGACGCAATTACAAAACATCATCTACCTCATCAAATAGAATTTACTATGATAAAAGGAATGTTCATGCGTAAAAATGATGAAGACAGAAAAATGGTTGATATATATCACGATTTTAAGAAAACAGATCGACGGCAGCATATTTTGAGGAGGCTCCGGAATCTCTACTAGAGTTACGTAAAAACATTTTTATTGCTGTAGCACAGATACTAGGAAATAAATAAATAAAAGTAATGTTCTAAAGTAATTGTTTTTTTTTAAACCCATTGTTGAAATGACCTACCTACGAAGAAAATGTTCTATGAAACCTCTAAAAAATATATAAAATAGTACTTACGTTTTTAATTTTTGTAGCCCAAACACAAACAAACACCTTATCGCCAAGGTTCTTGTAGCACAAACACCCACTGTTACTTTTCGTACATGTTGACTGGCACAAACACTCACTGTTACTTTTCGTAAACGTTGACGGGCACAAACAACCGTTGTTACTTTCGCAATGTTGACTGCAGACTGGTAGTACAAAACGTATTCGTTCATTAAATAGACAGGCTGTTATGACGTAACTCACGCTTAAACCATGTTGCGCAATATTTCGTAAGACTATTCATTTATGCATCACATGCCGGGCTTAATTATTAACTAGACCGGAATGTGCACATGTTTCCGGCATTCGTGTGAATATATTTTATCTCACATTAACTAGAATTCCAAAGTGCACGTGTTTCCGGCTATATATCGTGGGAGATGTGTTAAAAGGAAATGTCCAACCGGTGATTCATCGTTGAATGCATACACATTTGGTATATTCGCGTCTATATGACTAAGCCAATTTAAGATGAACATAATCTAGTACCATATAACAATATAAAGTAGAAAATAGTAAAATATATTGTAATATTTTTATTCTTTGTTTAAAGTACAAAGTACAGTAACTAGATGTCCCTAGTACCTTACTGACTAAAACGTTGTTGAAAACAAATAGATACCAATAACCGGGTATATACATGCTACTTAATATTTTAAAATTATTCGCAGCCACGATGTTGAAGGGAATAGACGTATTAGTTTTTATGCTAACGTTCGCAAGCGTGTTTTGCAATGATTTCTCGGAAAAAGACGCTATTGCCTATCTAAATCAATATGAACAGATCGATAATAGTACAGATTTCTCTACTTTGATAATTAACTTTCAAGAAAAGTATAATTTACCAGTGGATGGTTTGCTTAATAATGCAACAATCAAATTGATGCGTCGTCCGCGTTGTCACCACAGTGATAACGAATTTATAGTGGCTTCTCCATGGCACAAACAACACCTGCGATGGTATTTTCCTCAAAGAACGCCCAAGGCCCAAAAAGACGCAGAAATGGCATTTCAGACGTGGCAAAATGTTTCAACCTTAACATTCACAATGGTTACAAATCCTACGCTAGAGCCACCAGATATAACCATAACTATGGTTAGGGGAACTCATCATTTTAGAGCAAATTGTATGGGAGATGCCGAATGTCCTACTAGATTTGTTGGAGGTGCTGCTTTAGGACATTCATACTTTCCTCATCCCGCAGACACCTGTACAGAGATACATTTAGATATAACGAAGCCCTGGCATTTTGGAAACGACTCTATACCTGAAGGCCGTATAAGTTTTCTTATGGTACTGGTTCATGAAATTGGGCATGCTCTTGGAATCGGTCATAGTGGAACACAAAGTGCTGTCATGTATAGTATGTATCAGCATAAGATTAGTGGTCTACATAAGGATGATATAAACGCAATACAATATCTATGTGGGCCTAACAATACCTATGCTCCAAACCCAAAGTTTACAACAACTAGCTCAACAACAACAACTCGTAAACAAACGACCCGCTCAAGGTATACAACGGTACATACACCAACAACAACTAGTTCGACAACGTCAAGACCAACAACTAGTTCGACAAGACCAAGGCCTAGTAAGCAACCGAAAAATTTGTGTGATATTGTTCCAGATTTTATGTTTTTAGCCACTGCTCCAGAGTTTTCAAATTACCGATTATATATCGCCCGCGATAAATTTATATGGAAACTAGACTTGAACGAAATGATTATTCCATCTCAGCCTGAACTTCTTGCTGATTATGTTCCTGCAGAATTACGTCAATACACTTTACAACACATTTTTCAAACAACAGCCGGTGATTTGGTTACAATTGTGCCACCAAACAAATATTTCTCAGCATCCTTTCCTAGCATTCAATATATTGATAATTTTACACTTAATATACCCAAGAAGGCCCACATCAATGCTATTTTTCAATCAAATTCCGGGCAATCCTATACATTTTACAACAATATGTCATATATAGAATTTTCTAATGATTTTACTAGCGAGGTAAGAAGAGGCTGGATAAAAGACATATTTCCGGGAATACCTGAAGATATTTCTCTTGCACTTCGATGGATTGATGGCCATATTTACTTTTTCCGTTAAAATACTTACTATAAATTTAATGAATTTACTAGAAAAGTTGTGGCCGCTGGACAATTTAACTGGAATCTATTTGGAGTGCCTTGCCCAAACGAAAATATCTTACAACAATTAAAAACTCTAATATCTAAACTTGTATCTGTATATAATTAAAAAAAAAGTGTAAAAGATGTGTTTTGTATTTACGAGTAATAATAAAAATTGTAAAAAATATATGTTTTTTATTTATCAAATTCCCGGAAGAAGCTAACATTCTATTTACTATGTAACATGTGTTCAAAGCCAAATATTATGTTAGAATTGTAAAGAAAAAGATTTTTAGCTAAACTGCAATATATTTACGACTTAAAATGTTAGATAATAAGTAACAAAAAATATAAGTTTATACAGAATAGTTACAGGGATATGTTAGTCATCGGGATGGATATACACCTATCCAAACATATTTAAGGTATTGGTACTGTTGGACGAGTCCATTTAACTCACAAAATAGGGGAGTTCGCTATGCAAACGGCAAACTTTTTTTTTCAATTTCATTTAAATCTATAACACAGATAAGGACAAATAGCAGTTTTATGTAATAATTGAATGTTATGTTATTATTAAGTGATGTGTCTTTAAACAAACTCGCCCTAGTTTTTCAAAATCACTAATATTTGGCACGTTTCAAGGTCAACAAAGAGGTATAAAAGAACGCCCTAATAGAAGCCCTGTTCATTCTGCTGTCAACCTTCAACGAGTACGTCACGCTATAACTTTCACTGTGAACGTTGTGATTTGTTAGTGTCCAGTGTTGTTGTTGTTGTTGTTGTTGTTGTTCTCAAGGCGATCATCATGGTCTGGTCTTTAATTACCACAGGTAAACGTTTTATTTCTAAATTTAACACTTATTTAAATTCGTTTCAATTACGTTATGAAGAGTGCAAAGGTAATTTAAATATTGATTTAGCAAAGATATTAGAAAAAGGTATACAGGATGCTAAAGAAGGAGCCGGCTTTCAAAAAGGGGATAAAATTCGTATAATTGTTCGTAATGAAAATTTTAAACATCCCATATCAACAGGTACTGAAACAGATTTAAATACGGATAATATCTTGGCTCATATCGAAAACATTGTAACTTCTGACGAGTCGGTTCAAGTCGAAGATACTATATTTGAAATACAAATTTTCAAGATACCTAGGGGTAGCGGCCGACATAAAATTATAAATTTGGCAGAGGACCGTCGCACCAAGAAAAGCATTACCCAGATTAAAAATACCGACACTTTATGCGGGGCTCGAGCAGTTATAGTGGGCTTAACATACGTCACAAACGAGATTTTGGGCCACAAATTGATCAAAAGCGATGCTCATAGCATACGTATAGGTCGAAAATTGCAGACTGATTTGGCCGAAAAACTTTGCAACCTGTTGGGCGGTTGTTATAACGATGGCTTTACGTTGGATAATTTTAAGAAGGCAGAGGAGTTATTGGATGTGCAGATAAAGATTATTTGTGCAGAAAATTTCAACACAATCATATACGAGGGCCCCGAAAAAACAGCCAAGATTTATTTGTATAAAAACGGGAATCATTTTGATGTTATAAACAATTTAAAGGGTCTTTACGGTAGTCGTTTTTATTGTGCGAAGTGTGATACCCCTTACAGTCATTACCGTGTACACAAATGCAAGAAAGCACCACTTTGTACGATTTGCAAACATCCCGAGCATGACTTGACTACAAAAAGCAAAGTTTTGTGCAAGGACTGTAACCGTTATTGCTACAACAATGAATGTTTAAGAAACCATACAGAAGCTTGCAAAGAAGTATTTAAATGTGACAAATGTAATAAACTATGCAAGAGAGATAAGGAGCATGTATGCGGTTACTCCATGTGCAGAAACTGTAATACCTTTGTAGAAATAGCTACGCATCAGTGTTACATGATGAAAAAACCAGCCAAAGGAGGAGTTTGTACTGTAGCCTGTACTTGCAATAACAGATCAAGCGTGATAAATTCAGGCTGTAAAGAAAATCACAAACAGTCACAAAGTTGCAAAGACCCTTGTATATGTAACAATCTCTCTGAAGAAAAAATAATGAAATGCTCTTACAACGAAAGATATATTTTCTTTGATTACGAGGCAATGCAGGATACAGGCATTCATGTACCGAATCTTGTAATTGCGCAGGATTTCGGCGGACATAAATTTGTTTTTAAAGACAATGAAGAGTTCTGTAGATGGTTAATTTCCGAGAAACATAGAAATTATACAGCGATAGCCCACAATAGTAAATCATACGATTCATATTTCATTTTAAAATATTGCGTGGAAAACACGATAAAGCCGTACACTATCTACAACGGGTCAAAACTTATGCTTTTGGAAGTCGAGGCTCTTAAACTGAAAATAATAGACAGCTCTAATTTTGTAGCCGGCCCCCTGTCCGGTTTTCCTAAAACTTTTGGTCTGCATGAATTAAAGAAAGGCTATTTTCCTCACTTTTTCAACACTCCTGAAAATACTCACTACGAAGGCTGCTTACCAGATATTGCGTATTATGGACCCAACACAATGAAAACAAAACAAAGATCTGATTTTAAGAAATGGTACGATGAGCATAAAAATGACCACTTTGTGTTACAGAAAGAGCTCCATACCTATTGCGATTCAGATGTTGATATTTTACGACGTGGGTGTTTGGAATTTCGCAAGGAATTTTTAGAAATAGCAAACATAGACCCATTTCAATATCTGACTATTGCCAGTGTGTGTATGGCCATATATAGATCTAAATATCTTCGAACAAACACCATTGGCGTTGTAAAGCAGGAGATAAAGGAGACATATAGCAGGGCATCAATAAAATGGCTCAATCAATTTTCTAACGTCCAACATGCTCTTAATGGCGGAGAAGTGACAATTTGCGGTGCAAAAGTTGATGGTTTCTCGGAAGAGTCAAATACTGTGTACCAGTACCACGGTTGCTTCTGGCATGGCCACCCAGAATGCTTTAAGAACGACACAGTTAACCACGTCAACAATGAGACAATGAGTGACTTGTACGAGAGAACAATAAGACGATCAAAACAAATAAAAGAAGCAGGGTACAACTTGGTAGAAATGTGGGAATGTGAGTGGTTAAAATCCAAAGAATGTAAAAACGCCGCAGATCCTCAACTTATTGAACCCTTAAAGCCTCGTGAAGCATTCTTTGGCGGTAGAACAAACGCCATAAAACTAAACGTGACTGGGAAAAAGCTCAGATACATAGATATTGTATCACTGTATCCAACCGTACAATATTACGATCAATATCCAGTTGGCCACCCTACAAAAATACATGCACCTGAAGTATACGATCCTAATTGGTTTGGTCTAGTACATTGCCAAATACTACCGCCTACTGATTTATACCATCCTGTATTACCTGTCAAAACTGACAAATTAATGTTTCCACTGTGTAATCAATGCGTCTTGGAAGATTGCGAAAATTGTGATCATGATGACTCGGAAAGAATGCTGAGGGGTACATGGACAACTCTAGAAATTAATAAGGCCTTAGAAAAAGGGTATAAAATAATAAAAATTCACGAGGTGTGGCATTTTGAGCAAACATCGACAGATTTGTTCAAGGGATATGTCAAAGATTTTATGAAGATCAAATTAGAAACTAGTCCACATACGTATGCCACAAATGAAGAGTACGCTCGGGCTGTAAAAGAGCAGATGGACATAGAGCTCGATTTATCTAAAATAGCCCCAAATCCCGGTAAACGAGCAGTCGCTAAAATATGCCTAAATAGTCTATGGGGTAAATTTGGCCAAAGAATGAATATGAAACAGACAGAGTATGTTGTGGACATTAAAAGATGGTACGAAGTTTTGATGAACGATAAAATAAATTTAACAAACGTCACATTTATTAATGATAATATAGCACAAGTCTCTTACGATTATAAAGACGTGTTTGTGGAAGACCCAACATATACGAATATTTTTGTGGCATTATTTACGACCAGTAACGCTCGTCTAAGACTGTACGAGATGATTGATAGGCTAGGAGAAGCAGTTGCCTACTTCGACACAGACTCCATTGTTTACATTGATGATGGCCTAAACACTGTCGAAACAGGTGAAATGTTGGGCGATTGGAGTGATGAGTTGCCTGGAGATGACTACATAGTTGAATGGCTCAGTACAGGTCCTAAAAGTTATTTTTACAAAACAGCCAAGGGCAAAGAGGTGACTAAAATCAAAGGTTTCACTTTAAACTACGAAAACAGCCTAGTACTCAATGCCTCCGCCATGAATGACATCATACACGATCCAACCAAAGAAATTAAGCTCACGTATGACCAGATCGGTAGGGATACAGAGACCAAAGATATTGTTACGAGAAAAAGGGTATCAAAGACTTTCAAGATGGCCTACAAGAAACGAAAAATAATACAAAGTGATGACTCATTAATTGACACAACACCTCTTGGCTTTCAAAAATTATAATAATAATATTACGCATTAGACATTGTACCTCATTCTTTATTAGACGCTGTTACAGGAAAGACGTGTTTTGTCTCGCTCATGTTTTCGATAAATTTTGATTTTGTATAAATTAACAATGTCTGATCAATGGTCAATAAATATTATAAATCAGCGAGAAATAAAAAAATTCAACGCTTATCTATGCACTTTTCAAGTTAATTGTGACAACTTTAAAATAGGTGAAGGTTTAGAACAAGACAAAGACTATCTAAAAAACCATTTAGAGACCGCTCTTGAGAATATAAAAAAGCAAGCTGGCTACACAACAGGTGACAAAATCAGAATTGTTGCCTTAAATGATGACTTTAGACACCCGATATCGACAGAAACAAGTTCAAGTGCCAATATGTCAAAGTTATTAGAACAAATTAGCAATATATCGACATCTAACGCTGCTGTCCACCTGAGAAATACAAAATTTGATGTACAAATCTTGAAAATACCTAATCCGAAAAACCACTGATCTTCCTATGATGATGATGATGACGTTAGACACCCGATATCGCCAGAAACAAGTTCAAGTGCCAATATGTCAAAGTTATTAGAACAAATTAGCAATATATCGACATCTAACGCTGCTGTCCACCTGAGAAATACAAAATTTGATGTACAAATCTTGAAAATACCTAATCCGAAAAACAATGATCTTCCCCGGGTATGGTAACTTTCTGCAGTATCAACGATGATGATTATATGAGATAATGGTTCCAAACCCAAGTATCAAGAAAGAAAATATAACAAAAATTATTAATATTGTATAAAGTTGAAAATTATGTACATAAAATAAAAATTATTGTAATCTTTAAAGGTATTAATACAATACATATATAAAAATTGTAAAATTTATGGACACATAAAATACCAAATTGTAATTAGTATTAATAAATATAATAATAAAATATAAAGTTTTTCATTTATAACACATTCTATATTGTTTAGCAAAAAAAAAATAACGGTCTCAGAATATGCTTTAGAGAGTGTTATATAAAAATTTTAAGAAATAACTGCGTAAACTTAATGCATTATCTTTAAAAAACCTGATTTGCTTGGTACTCAGGGCGTATGCGTCAGCTAGGTGTCAGGTATGCGTCAGGTATGCGTCAGCTAGGTGTCAGCTAGGTGTCAGGTATGCGTCAGATAGGTGTCAGGTATGCGTCAGATAGGTGTCAGGTATGCGTCAGCTAGGTGTCAGGTATGCGTCAGGTATACGTCAGGTATGCGTCAGGTATGCGTCAGCTAGGTGTCAGGTATGCGTCAGCTAGGTGTCAGATATGCGTCAGGTAGGTGTCAGAGACGTTTTTGCTTTTATTAAAAAGTGTTAGTTCTCTTTATCGCTGGTGATCAGCACGTTATATAGATACGCATCACTTTTTCAAAATCATTTAGTGATTGACAGCTGGTGGAGTAAGACGTGACTATGTTTGAAGAATATGACTATGTGTTTGGCCCCGAGTATGTTGGCGATAGAACATGGAAGCTGGGAGAGACAACTTTAATATTTGAAGAGGATAATATATTAGTAGATGAAGAAAAGTTTCCAGCAACAGACGGTCTTCAGAATTTATTATTTTACAAGTATCCTAAAAACTTTACGCCTCTAGATCATCAAATGTACAAACGAATACTGCAAATAACTGATGTACACAGAGATACGTTGGGAAAACTAAGACACCAAGCTTCACCCGAAAAATATCGTGACATTATTAGACCACTATTTAAAATGACTAAGAACAAGAAGAAGAAGAAGAAGATTCATATGAAAACAGATGGCAAAAAGGGAGTTTTAGATAATAATAATAATAATAATAACAGCCAGCAAAATACTATTGGTAATCGGATAGCGATAAACAACGATCCACAGAAAAGCTACTCTCCAAGTAGAATAGGTTATCTTTGTAAAGGTGAAATACGATATGTATAATATACATGTATATTATTAATAAATTATGTTAATTTTTCCAGTGTTTTATTTTCGGTGTTTAAAGTTTTTAAATTCATAGCTAAGTTCATTACCGTTTTTTTTTGTTGTTATATATTTTTTACCGAAATTTTCCACTTTACCCTCGTATTTTGTTTTATTTTTATTTTATCAATGTTTTGATAATGTATTTAATCAAAGCATATTTTAATCTTTTTTTTTTTGTTGATTACATAGCCATATACGAATAATAGTTTGACTACATAGCCATATACGAATAATTGTTCTTTGATTTTTTGTTTATATAAATGACGTTTTTACAAATAAAAGAAAGGAAAGCTATTTGGTTAGTTAAAAACAATGTTCACACTTTAGAGTTTGGACATTATTTTCAACCGTAACAACAGACGGGACGAGAACCCACAGCTTGTGTCTGTCGGGTTAGTGGGAGAGGTTGAATAGGAAAAGTAAGGAAATGTTTAAAGGTTTTTGAGAGATTTCTAGGTATCTTAGGCTAACATTTATATATATATTACAAGTATTTCTGTTTCTTCGTTTCACATAAACTACTTACTCAGTCACTAAGTTCGTCAGTACTTCCTACAGAATCATCTTCGGTATCACTGGCTAGGAAAAACTGAGTAGCTATACCAACAGTATGCACCGTTCCTCCACACGTAAATTTATACGTTGTAGGCATGGCGTGATAACCACAACGGGGGTGAAGCGTTGGTCTAAATACATCGTCTGTAATATTCTTCGTAAATGATGTTTTACATATTTGGCAAAAAAATGTCACCTCAATATTGACTGAGCACTTGGGGTCGCATTTGCACATAAGTGGCTTACAATTGTGAAACATCTTATGGTTTAATGATTATCTTACTCACAATGTTTAAAATACTTAAATACTATGTTTTTAATACACGCTGCTTATTATATCTTATAATAATATATATTTCTTATGTATTCTTATGCCGTTATTTGTTAAAACATAATAGCATTACTGAACAGATAAAGAAATACAGAACCTACTTATCGAATATAAAATTGTTTAAATACTTTTCTCAGTGTAGTAATAGAATTAGCCGTCTTTGTTTGCGAATCCAGGAATATTGCTCTTAATTTGCATGACACATTTTTATCTAAGAATTTTATCTATGAAATGTATAGTTTATTGCAACTGCATCCTGTCTAACAAGCAATTAGAACCGCTGAATAAACTAATATCATCAAACATATGATTCGCAGACCTTAAATGCATCTGGATCATATGTGACTTTCGAATTTCTCATGATATATTTAAACCATACTTGCGGTCAAATATCTAAGACTGCATGTTTTTTTGGTATTCTCTGACTAATTATTCAAAATGCATAAAAAGACGGGATGCTCTATTTTCTGCGACAATTTCTAACCAACTAATAATGGGTAAGTTTACTCTACAAACTTATTAGTCAAGTGTCTTAAATACCTATCTTTTTCCAGAACCGGCAATCAGAAACAGGATAAGGGCGCACCTCACCCCGCACCAGCGAGTAAGTTTTTGTAAAATTTTTATATGTTGATATAGTTAATTACTTGAAACGTATAGGTCTGCTCTTCTTCTGCATAACGTTGAATTTTAGTTAATTTCTACTGTTTTATTTTTATATGTTGATATAGGTAATTACTTGAAACGTATACTGCTATGCCTTGGTCTGCTCTTCTTCTGCATAACGATGTTTTTTTTTTTTAATTTTTGTTAATTTCTACTGTTTTATTTTTATATGTTGATATAGGTAATTACTTGAAACGTATAGGTCTGCTCTTCTTCTACATAACGTTGAATTTTTGTTAATTTCTACTGTTTTATTTTTATATGTTGATATAGGTAATTACTTGAAACGTATACTGCTATGCCTAGGTCTGCTCTTCTTCTTCTTCTGCATAACGATGTTTTTTTGAATTTTTGTTAATTTCTACTGTTTTATTTTTTATATGTTGATATAGGTAATTACTTGAAACGTATACTGCTATGCCTAGGTCTGCTCTTCTTCTTCTTCTGCATAACGATGTTTTTTTTGTTAATTTTTACTGTTTTATTTTTATATGTTGATATAGGTAATTACTTGAAACGTATACTGCTATGCCTTGGTCTGCTCTTCTTCTTCTTCTGCATAACGATGTTTTTTTTGTTAATTTCTACTGTTTTATTTTTATATGTTGATATAGGTAATTACTTGAAACGTATACTGCTATGCCTTGGTCTGCTCTGCTTAGGTGTCGCTGTTTTTTTTTTTAAATCTGATCGCTACAAAATTTTAGATATATGTATTTTAATCTTGTTTTTTAATCGGTTTTTTTTTGTTTTGTTTCAGACCCTACCAATGATCGTGCTGCGGGGCGAGGCTGCCCCGAATGCCGCCACCCCCGCGGATATGGTGCCCCTAGGCACCTATAAAGGGGTGAAGATTTTAGTGGGCGTACGCCAGGCCAGCGTGCTGGTCTGGCTATTAAAAGGTACTTTTGTGTATATATATTTTTAATACTTGTTTTTTTAATATGTTGTGTATTTTTTTTACAGAACAACAATAAAGAGTTGTAAAGAGTTGTTTTATCTTTTAATGTTTTCCTTTTTCCTTCTTTGTTAACCATGCTATCCTTTGTATTGGAAATTTACAAAAAATTATTAAAATATTAATTCAGTTTTCATACAATCTATAGACTAATAATTTTCTGTTATTCTACCTAGTTGTTTTTTATCTGTGCAAATTTTAACCTTTTTTTTCATTCTGTTTTGTGCTTTGATTTTTGTTTATATAAATGACATTTTTACAAATAACAAATAAAGGAAAGCTGTTTGGTTAGTTGAAAATAATGTTCACACTTTAGAGTTTGGACATTATTTTCAACCGTAACAACAGACGGGACGAGAACCCACAGCTTGTGTCTGTCGGGTTAGTGGGAGAGGTTGAATAGGAAAAGTAAGGAAATGTTTAAAGGTTTTGGAGAGATTTCTAGGTATCTTAGGCTAACATTTATATATATATTACAAGTATTTCTGTTTCTTCATCTATGTGTGAATGATTCACGGAAATTTCTCTGCTAATAAAAACATCTGGAGCCATAACATCATGGGCTTATAAAATAGACGCTTTGGTCATTTAGCATTTGTCGTTCAAACGGTATGGCTGACTATTTAATGTTAGTTTTATTAAACAGTAGTGAGTTCGCAAATGTGACAATCCACCCGGTAGTAATTAATTTTCTGAGTTTTTTTTCACGTGATCGGATTTTTACCTTCTCGTATTGTGTCAACGAGTACGTTTATACGAACGATCTACGTTTACGGCGTGATTTTGTTACGGGGGAAGTGCTCCAAATTCAGTTCGTGGTCGATTCAGTTATCGTCTTAACGATCAATTATATCCATAATACTGGCTTATTAGAACAGCCCATTGATAATTTCTCCACTGCCACCATTGTGCACGTTTTTACTCCTCATCCTCTTCCTTCTCAGCCTTAGTTTTCTCTCGTCCGTAACACTTTCCCTAAATAACAACTAGACTTTTTATTTTCTCGCGATAGCTCCTCTTCCTTCTCAGCCTTAGTTTTCTCTCGTCCGTAACACTTTCCCTAAATAACAACTAGACTTTTTATTTTCTCGCGATAGCTGCTCTTCCTTCTCAGCCTTAGTTTTCTCTCGTCCGTAACACTTTCCCTACATAACAACTAGACTTTTTATTTTCTCGCGATAGCTGCGAAGATATACAAATAAGTGCCCTGTGTAGGATTCTACAGCCTTTCAGATCATTGCAGTAAGGTAAGTTTTTCCACAATTTTCTTTTTTCAATTTTATAAAATTACTGACATGCTGAGTGAAATTTAAAAAAATCTTACCAGCAGCGTTTCTTCTTCTCAGTGTTCGTGTCTCTTCATAATTCACCTTCTTTTTTGTTTATATATATATATATATATATATATATATATATATATTGTGATGTGGGTATTAGTTAAAATAGTTAGGTAATGACTGTGAATATTGATTTACACGATTTTATTAAAAGGAAAACCATGTGTTACAATTTAACCTACATCTTACAACAACAAACATATATATTATCTCTATGTCTCTTGTCACCGTTCACTCTCGGTGGACACTGTCATGGTAACTTCGGTGGTATTCAGCCATGGAGTGGTGTGGCTGTTACATCCTCCCCCTTTGCACCACCCTGGCGACTCGCGGGTGGGGCAACAGAGTCTAAGCAGAAATAGAGCTCTACAGGACAGCAATGACAACGTTTTGGTCGGGGTTGTTTACGTCTGGCAATAGGGTCAGGTTCAGGTTCAGCTTCAATTTGAGCAAGGTCATCTCCAACAGGGGGGCCCATTTTGCTATCGTCTAACCCAAGGATCAAAGACTCTGGGCAGGAGACCAGTGGAGCAGGAGGGTCGGCTTCTGAGGATTTCACTGGACGACCTCTTCTACGGAGAGGTTGAACTGGAGCAGGGCACGGATCTTCTGGATCGGCATGGAAAGGCGTCAAGGCTGAGACATGATATTTTCCAGCAGGAACATCCGGAGTGTCGATGTGTGAAACTTCATAGGTTGTAGGGGACAGCATTTTGGTCACCTTGTAGGGTCCGTCACGACGCGGCGCGAACTTCGAAGTTATGGACTTAGACGCGTCACTTAGTGTATGCGAATCGACTAGCACAATATCACCTACTTCGAACGAAACCGAGCGGCGGTGGCAGTCTTTATACTTCTTACGTCTATCTTGGGATTGTTCATGTGTCTCGCGGGCTTCACTAAGAGCTTTACTCAAAGTTATTAGATAGGGCGTGATTTGTGGCACGAAGTTGTCCTTGGCTATGATGCTTCGAAAATCACGATTTGCATCATCAGGAGTTCGTAACTCGCGATCGAACGTGAGGTACGCGGGAGTGAAACCGGTTGAGTCGCACTTCACAGTGTTCATCGCGAACCGTATAGCGGGTAACTTTTCAGACCAAGACGAATGGTCATTATTTGTTAGAATAGCTAACTGAGTTTTAATGTCTCTATTTTTTCGTTCGACGGGGTTAGCTTCCGGGTGGTATACAGGTATAAGGTTCTGTTGGTACCCAAAGCAATGCGCCACTTGCTGCATTACCACACTCACGAACTGAGTACCGTTGTCACTGACGACTCGACGAGGGATTCCGTATCGTAAGATTATGTTGTCTATGAAACACTTGGCGCAGGCAGCGGCAGTAGCAGATTCTAACGGGAATAATTCTACCCAACGACTAGCAGTGTCTTCCACTACCAGAATCCATGTATAACCTTGAGGAGAGAGGGGCAAAGGCCCAAATAAATCAATAGATAGCACTTCAAACCTCTGGGACTGAACAGGGGTTTGTAGGAGACCAGCGGGTTTGAGGTTAGAGACTTTATAGCGTTGGCACTCAAGACATTTACTTACATGGTCAGAGATAATTTTCTTCATTCCAGGCCAATAGTAGCGTTTTATTATTCTTTGATATGTCTTCTCCACTCCATAATGACCAGCAGTAGCGGAATCATGGTACTCATGCAGTATGTGAGGAATACGTATACTAGCCGCTACCAATTGGGGCTCTTCTTCATCTACTTCAGGAGTATAACGGTATAATATCCCATTGTTCATGATATATCCTCTTTCTGCCCACCTCTTGAAATCTACACTTGTGTCAGAAGAGGGATCTTCTAAACATCTAATAATCTTGGCAACATCTGGATCATTAAGCTGCTCTTCTCGAACATCAGCAACACTAAGAGTTGGAAAATCTACTCTTACTAGATGAACTTCAGCTATGATGGGAACTTCTGTCATGGGAGGCCTTGATAGAGTATCTGCGATTACATTTTTTCTTCCTGTGATATATTCTATTTTTAGGTCATATGGCATGAGCTCTAAAGCCCATCGAGCTAACCGTCCAGTAGGGGACTTTAAGGTCATTAGCCATTTTAAGGCTTGGTGATCACTTTGCACTATTGTAGTAGCGCCTTCTAAGTATCCTCGAAATTTCTTCACTGCCCAAACCACAGCGAGAGCTTCTCGTTCTGTAGTGCTATAGTTTTGTTCAGCAGGAGTCAGAAGTCTCGAAGCATACTCTACAGGTCGTTCGTTCTCTTTCTCCCCCTGGAGAAGACATGCCCCCAAAGCATAATTGCTAGCATCTGTACGAAGTATATAAGGTAAATTGCAGTCTGCTTGTCGTAGGATTGGGGCGGAACACAATAATTGTTTCAGACATTCAAAGGCCTCTTGTTGTTCTGCTCCCCAGGTCCATTTCACATTTTTCTTGGTTAAATTCGACAAAGGTTTAGCAACATGGGAGAAATTTTCGATGAATCTACGGAACCATGAGCATGTTTGCAGGAATTTTAGCAGTTGAGTAACATTTAGGGGTGGTGGCATGTTTAATATGGCAGATACTTTATTTTTACTTGGCTGGATACCCAAAGGTGAAAGGATGTGTCCGAGATATAGGACTTCCTCACAGGCGAATGAACATTTTGCTCTATTTAGACATAATTTAAATAGGCGCATCCGGTTGAATACTTGTTTCAAATCGTCTATGTGATCAGAGAAGGATGGGGATAATATTATCAGATCATCTAAATAAGCTAGGATATTCAGATTTTGAAGACCAGCACGAAATTTATCAATCATCCTTTGGAAACTAGCGGGACTGTTACACATACCAAAGGGCATGCGTGTGTAACGAAAGGTGCCAAATGGACACACGAAGGCTGTTTTGTCACGATCAGCTGTTCGTACAGAGATTTGATGATAACCATATTTTAAGTCGAGGGTAGTCATAAATCGGGTTTCCTTTGCTGCATGCAAAATATCTTCAATACGTGGCAGAGGGTACTTATCTGCACGTGTTATTGCGTTTAAGCGTCGATAGTCTACTGTTAATCTGATACCTCCATCTCTCTTAGGCACAAGTACCACGGGTGAAGCATATGGGGACTCACACTCTTCGATTATGCCTTGAGCCAAAAGTTTATCTAACTCCTGACGCAGTAATTGCCTTTTGGGCTCTGACATAGGGTAAGGTGGAACAGATATTGGTACATCACCAACCAATACAATGAAGTGTTCAGCATATGGAGTAGGGTCTATATTATATACGAATAAATCAGAATTTTCCTTAACAATGTTGTTAAGATTGGATCTTTCTTCTAAGGATAGAGAAATTCCTTCATCTACTCGTAGTTCTAAATGAGCAAGAGTAACGCTATTGACCTGGCAAGGAGAGCTGACCTGAGCTGGATCTGGAGCAAATGAGTAGGGGATATTAGGGACATCACCATAAAACCATGAGTCATTAGGAATGTCTAGAATGATGTTAGCTTTTCTTAAGAAGTCTGCCCCCAGTAAGGTACGACTATTTGTGTGTGTGGGCACAGAAATTAAGGAAATGCTATGAGAGCGGTTTTGTAAGATAACAACTAAATCAAAGACCAAAACAGTAGTAGAAGTAGTCCTACCATCCGCTAGGGTCATGTCTACACTTTTTGTGGAAAAGGGTACCTCATCCTTCAAGAGGATATCTCTTAGCTGAGAGCCAGCAATACTGCACTGTGCTCCCGAATCAAGATAACAATGACCTACATGACCTTCAATAGTGACCTGAACAATGGGTTTAGTTGATAGGTTTGTAGCAAACTGTTGGTCGACGTTAACTGTTTCAGCAAGCATAAATTCAGATACTGCTGAGGATTTACTGGATGATTTGCATTTTGGACAATTACTCTTAATGAATCCAGGAGTCTTACATCCATAACACGAAATCTGATTCGAAGTAGGAAAGGTTGGTTTAGGGCTAGTATGAGAAGTTACTAGAGGAGGATTAGGTTTGGGCTCAACCGAAGATTTTCGAGAATCTGCTTCCCTGGTTCTGGCTGCGGCCAATTTTCGACATTCATCCTTCACGTGACCTGGATTTTTGCAAAAGCTACACCGTACCCGTTTTGATTCGTTTTCGTTTTTAATGTTTATTTCCGGATTTTCATACGATTCTTCAGTTTGCCTCGATTCTTTTAAGAGTTCGCTAAATGTATTGATCTTATCACGTGCTACTTTTTCACGTATTCTCCTATGCAACAAACCGTATACCATATCTAATTGAGTGGCTTCGGTTAATGTATCTGCCGGTAACTGAGCTATTATCGCGCGCGCTTTGCATACAAAAATGTCACACGGAGTTTTAGCATCTTGTTCCGTCGAAAACAGTTCCCGATACACTCTGTAGGCTGGTTTTTGAGGTCCAAAAGTCGATCGTAATAAATTAATGGCGCTGGCCCACGTGTTTACCGTATTTTAACACCTTGAAACCACGTGGCGGCGAAACCGTCTAGCAGCATGGGTATACCCTTTAATGCGTTCGCGTCAGATACGTGGGTGCACTCTTTATAGATCTCGACCGCATCTATAAAAGCTTTTACATCAGCCCCCTTTGATCCATCGAAGCGAGAAGCGCATTTTGCTAAACTACCTGAGTCCGAAATAGGCCTTGCTATTGTATTTAATAAGGCTTGAAACTGTTCGCTTGTTAAATTTACCGAAGACATTTCTGCTGATGTTGATTCGCTTGAACTAAAAACCGTCGTCGACCTAAGCGAATAACTGTGTTTATCGTTTGTTGCCGTGATTGCAAGTTTAACACAAAAATAGTAATAAAAATTAAAGGCTTACAGTTTCTGTTGCTTATTTCTTGTAAATACCCTTGAATGGAAGCTTGATATTCCCACAGGATGTTTCTGAATGGCCTAGTGGAAGATTGATATTCCCACAGGATGTTTTGAATGGTCTGTAGTGGAAGATTGATATTCCCACAGGATGTTTTTGGATGGTCTGTGCGGAGTTTCCACAGCAGTCACATACACAGTAGATTTATTGTTGTGAAGCACTAAACTAAGTGAAAATGTCCACTAATCACCTTACAATGGCGGGAGCAAAAACACTTTTTCTGTTCACAATGAAACTTTACGATTTTCACAGTACGAACTACACTTTAAACTATTTTGCCCAAGTTGGGTGCCAGTTGTGATGTGGGTATTAGTTAAAATAGTTAGGTAATGACTGTGAATATTGATTTACACGATTTTATTAAAAGGAAAACCATGTGTTACAATTTAACCTACATCTTACAACAACAAACATATATATTATCTCTATGTCTCTTGTCACCGTTCACTCTCGGTGGACACTGTCATGGTAACTTCGGTGGTATTCAGCCATGGAGTGGTGTGGCTGTTACAATATATATATATATATATATATATATATATATATATATATATATATATTTCTTTGTAGTACCAATTGACTTCTGGACGAAAAGTATTCCCATTTGGCATCCGTGAATATTCACGGGCCACTATATACAGCGAATTCTGTTGCGGTACCAATTGGCATCAATCGCTGTTGCGGTTTCTTTGGCATCGATTGGCTTTGGACCTTTAGCATCCATTGGTTTATGACTCAAGTCGACAATAATACCTAAAGGTTTCGGTGGAATTCTACCTGAGTCAATTCATCTGTTCAGTCATTGTAATATTTTGTTGTCGAAACGGATGTTTAAAAATTTAACTTGTTAGAGTATATTACTCTATCTATAAATTGTAGGCAGGTAGTTATTGCTTTTTTCGAGATTGAATATTTTTCTTTTAAAATTATGACAGCTTCAAATTTGATTTAATTTGCTAAATACTTTTATTTTACATTTTTTAAGCTCAGTAATTTAAAAATGTTTTATCGTCTTTTAACAACTTCTAGTCTGATTATTCCCTGAGTAAAAGAGCTCTGTTGTAATGAATTATTTGGTATTACTAAAGAAATTCTGGTATAGTAGGATTAAATGTTAAAATTAAATGTTACAATGATTGTAACTTCATGTCTTGGGCTGTTACGTCGCATTATGGGCTATGTGGGCTGTATTTTCTCGTTCTTGTTCGTATTTCTCTTCGATTTGCATTTTCGATGACACTTTCCAATATTTTAGCAAATTCAAAGTCCATGAAAAATACTTTGAAAGCAAACAAAAGTACTTATAAGAGTATACGACCATTTGATAACACTCACTGTGAAAATTTTTGCAAGTGAAGATGTTTAAGACAACAGGCACATTATTGCCGAACGCAAAGTGCACATAACTTTATTCTCCTTTATTTTTTGGTATCTGACTTCTTACAACTGTGTGTATTTTTCTTTCCTCTGCCCATACTTCTCGTACGTCACTGAATCTGGTTTGATGTGGTATTATATAATAATAGATGCACAATTAAAACGAACCAGATTTTTTTACATTAAAAAGAGATAAAATATTATGTCCATATACTATGAAAAGCAATAATTTAAAAAGAGTCGTATTTTAACACATATTTGTTTTTCTTTAACCGTTTGTTATAATGTATGTTTTATTTTAAGGCTGTAACATAAAAATAAGAATTACCTGTTATGAAGGCACTACATAGGTAATTATTATCTGTACCTAACAAAAACCAATTTTATCAAAATCAACCTAGTTTGAAATATATGGAGTCTCGATTATATCTCATGGTTGTGTTTGCCCTACGTAGAAAAAAATAAAATAAAATTACTGAAATCTCTTGGGAATTGAAGTACTCAAGAATTGAAAAGATGTTGAAATTACTGTAACTTTGAAGAAGTTGAAAATCAAATGTTTAAAGGTACACTTCTTTTAAACAAAATTCAGAATCAGTATTTTATCTCTTAACTTCATTAGAAGTGAATAATAAAGAAGTTATATACATACAAAAGGTTTTTGTAAGAAACACAGTTACAAACATATAATTTACAAAATTTCTTGGTCTCTCTTTTTAAAATGGCGATACATAGCTTTCAACGTAAACAAAGTTTTAGGAGTAGTGTCCACTTAATAGCTTCTAATGGTAATAGTGGGTTAGGGACAATTAAAACCTAGTTAATGTTTAAAATTTGCCAATGTTTTTACTTTATTTTAAGTCTTTATCAAGGCTATACATGGCACATACCTATAATGGTACATAAAATGATCCATTGTGATTTATATACAGTGAGGTCCTAAGGTAACGGATAAATTCAATATTTTTGTAACTAAAAATCTTTTGACGAAATCCAGGCAATTCTGCCAGGTCACCCATGTACAGCTTGGAACAACAAGAGCCATTTGCTGATCGGTTTAGGTCACCGAAACCCAACCAATTATGATTGGATCAACAGAAACAACTACTCCGTGGGCTAATACCCCTACCGGCATAGAATTATACTATTGATCCAATGGTCGCAGAAAAACACAACCCATCAAGTGTGAAACGCCAAACAGCTGTTTCGGTCCGCCAGACCTTATCTGTGACGCTTGGCTTCTCCATTGGAAAGTTGTCCGTTCTGCTTAAGGGGACAAGGTCCTCTGAATCTCAAATGTAAATGAGAATGCAATCCACTCTTAACTGATCAACATTTAATATGTCATCACAGGTGTTCCGTGTGCAATGCTGCTAGGTCACCTATGTGATCAGTTAAGAGTGGATTGCATTCTCATTTACATTTGAGATTCAGAGGACCTTGTCCCCTTAAGCAGAACGGACAACTTTCCAATGGAGAAGCCAAGCGTCACTGATGAGGTCTGGCGGACCGAAACCGCTGTTTGGCGTTTCACACTTGATGGGTTGTGTTGATCTGCGACCATTGGATCAATAGTATAATTCAATGCCAGTAGGTGTATTACCCCTCGAAGTAGTGGTTTTTGTTGATCCAAACATAATTGGTTGGGTTTCGGTGACCTAAACCGATCAGCAAAGGGCTCTTGTTGTTCCAAGTTGTACATGGGTGACCTGGCAGCATTGCACACGGAACACCGGTGATGACATATTAAATGTTGATCAGTTAAGAATGGATTGCATTCTCATTTACATTTGAGATGCAGAGGACCTTGTCCCCTTAAGCAGAACGGACAACTTTCCAATGGAGAAGCCAAGCGTCACTGATGAGGTCTGGCGGACCGCAACAACTGTTTGGCGTTTCACACTTGATGGGTTGTGTTGTGCTGCGACCATTGGATCAATAGTATAATTCAATGCCGGTAGGAGTATTAGCCCTCGGAGTAGTTGTTTCTGTTGATCTAAACATAATTAATTGGGTTTCGGCGGCCTAAACCGATCAGCAAATGGCTCTTGTTGTTCCAAGCTGTACATGGGTGACCTGGCAGCATTGCACACGGAACACCTGTGATGACATATTAAATGTTGATCAGTTAAGAGTGGATTGCATTCTCATTTACATTTGAGATTCAGAGGACCTTGTCCCCTTAAGCAGAACGGACAACTTTCCAATGGAGAAGCCAAGCGTCACTGATAAGGTCTGGCGGACCGAAACAGCTGTTTGGCGTTTCACACTTGATGGGTTGTGTTGTTCTGCGACCATTGGATCAATAGTATAATTCAATGCCGGTAGGGGTATTAGCCCTCGGAGTAGTTGTTTCTGTTGATCCAATCATAATTGGTTGGGTTTCGGTGACCTAAACCGATCAGCAAATGACTCTTGTTGTTCCAAGCTGTACATGGGTGACCTGGCAGCAGTGCACACGGAACACCTGTGATGACATATTAAATGTTGATCAGTTAAGAGTGGATTGCATTCTCATTTACATATAAAATACTAGCTTTTATCCTCGATTCGATTGTGATGGCGTCTTCTGCCGAGAAGTATCCCTTGAAAATACAACTTTTTTTAATAAAATGTATCATCTGTGCTTATTTGTGTCCCTGTCAAAATTGCAAAAATAATCAATATGATCGGTTAAAAAGTTAAACAGGAAATGCGAAAAAAAACAAGCCGACAAACACCTTACACTCACATTTATAATATTAGTTAATATTTTCACAGAAAAAAAGACAAAGCATAACCAGAGATAGATAAAAACTAAGCATCTTAACGAAAGAATCTTATTAACACAGCGCCAAACCACATTTTCAAAATTCACAAAATTTTTAATGCATTTACAACCCCTAACATTAAATGCTTTTTAATACACAACGTTTTAGCAATGTGCTTCAAAAAATTATACACATGGCGCTGAGAAATAAGGTTATAAAACCTTTCAAAAAGAATAAAAGACTGCAGATAACAAGAAAGTAAGATAAAACCAATAATATATTGTAAATCCAAAAACTAAACAAAAAATATCCATTCTAAGAATTAAACTCAAACGCGAATCGACCAGATGTTACTCGAACCTTTATAAACCTGGAATCTAAGACAATCTAAGTGACTAACTGGCTTCCAAAATCGTATCACATCCTGTAGATGCCAATTGAACCGCTAAGCTGTAACGACATGAATATCGCTTCAACTCAATATACACAAATCGATGGTGGCGCTGCTTATTTTTTGCCTCGAACTACGATTTATTTACGAATCAAAAAACGGTCCAATTGGATTCCGGGTTCATATCGCGTAAAGAGCCTTATAATATCATCCACTATGCGTTTCTGATATTATTTTGAAGAGGTCAATTGGCATCCGAATACCGGATGCCAATTGACCAGCGGAAGCCAATTGAACCTACAACTTTACATGTGGGAAGTCAATTGTTACCGTAAATAAATATATATATATATATATATATATATATATATATATATATATATATATATATATATCTATACACATAAATGTTACCTTTAACAACAATAGACAAAAAATATCGTACTAGTGATTTTATTTTCAAGAATTTTAAAAATTTAATAAAAAGTTAAAAAAAATGAATTAATTGTCAAATTGACGGTCTTCTTGTGGTTAACTGTAAAAAATTTTATTAATAAAAAAACAAGTTCGAAAGGAGCACATAGTTTTTTTAAATCCAGATTATATTTTTTAAATTCAAAATAATAATAATAATAATATTCAATCTTACCTCAATACAGCTGGTTGGCTAAGGCTAGCATACCTATCAGTTCTGCTGCATCTGCAAAATAGTTTTTCAGTTTGTGTTCCATACATAGTTATACACGTTTGTACTTACTTACAACCAGCAAAATCAGGATATACACTCCTCGTTCTAAAAAAAATACAATGAAATATGTGTGTCACTAATACTAGATTTTTTTATCTTAACAAATTACTACAAACATACTTACCAAATACTCCTATAGCTGTAAAGTAAATAAAACTGTATATTTACAATTAACAAAAAATTCAAAAAACGTTTTTACCTTCGATGTTCATGTCTGTAACAAAGAATTAAAAATTAGGTATCGTCTAAATGATATTTTAGTGTTTAACTTACATGTCAAAACATGCGTCGATAGATAACCTGCTAAAGCTACACAACAATTAGTACTTTTTTTTACTATGCTTAGGGCTTACTTACCTATTAACGACACCACATCTACAAAGAATTGAATAAATATCCTCTCTTTTTTTCCCCCCGTTTTATTTATACTTACATCCTAGTATAGCTGACACTGTAAACAAAAAATTATTACTAATAATACTAATAATAATAATCGGTAATCGATTCTTACCTATGGGCATTGTCTCAGCCCTGTTCACTGAAAAAAGTAGTGATTTTCAAGTGATCTAAATTATTAGAGTATACTCACTTAGTTGCTCATCTAAAATCAATATATATATATATATATATATATGTAAGTATATTAAGAATGCTTATAGATACTTACAATACATGCCTGGTTCCTCTGAAAAAAGAATATTGATATATATATCAGTATTATAGTTTCTGGTTTTACTATTTACTTACGTGTTAGTACTAACATCATAGCTAGTACGAAGTGTACCAGTACCTGTATCACTAAAAAAATCTAAATTTTAAAAATTGAGGATATAACTGACTGGCCCTTTCTTACCACCCAAAAACACTATTGATTGTATAGGCTTCATTGTAGCAACTATTCAAATTAATAATATTGTTCCCTAGTTATATAGGATAATGTTTGCGGTTTTACTTTTTTTTATTATTTTTATAATGCGTCTAATTGATGATTATACTCTGAGAAAAATGAGAAAATATATAGTTCTAACTTTTTGCATTCCATAGTATGTTATATTTTACGCCTTTAGTCTTATTTCTTGGTATTGCAACAATTATTCTTATTTGTCTGTTATTGCAACATTTTGCATTTTAATATAAAGGCTTATGACTTGTATTTTTTATACTATATGTATTCGTTTATTGGTCTCTGTCTTAATATAAAGGCGTATTTATACTTTGTGTATTCGTTTCTTGGTACGTTTCGTCTATAACATGTATTTTTTTATTTTTATACTTTCTGTATTCGTTTCTTGGTCTCTGTCTTAATATAAAGGCGTATAACTTGTGTATTTTTATACTTTGTGTATTCGTTTCTTAGTCTCTGTCTTAATATAAAGGCTTATAACTTGTGTATTTTTATACTTTGTGTATTCGTTTCTTGGTCTCTATGAAGGTGAAAGAAAAACGAGGGTGATTAGGAGCAGAGGGTAGCAGAGGGTAACAGAGGGTAACAGAGCGTACCAGAGGGTAGCAGAGGGTAACAGAGACACACAGAGGGTAGCAGAGGGTAGCAGACACACACACACACACACACACACACACACACAGTACGCGCTTCGTAGGTTAAGAATAGACGCTATCTTCACGTTGCGTAAAAGAAAAAGAAGAAGAATTGATGTTGCGTAAAAGAAGAAGAATTGAAGCTATCTTCACGTTTAGGTTTGGTTAGGTTACGTTAGGTTTGGTTAGGCTACGTTAGGTTAGGTCATACGTAAAAGAAGAAGAATTCGTAAAAGAAGAAAAATTAGGTTAGGTTAGGTTAGGTTCGGTTTGGTTAGGTTACGTTAGGTTAGGTCGAATCTGGGGAAATCTGTGTCAGGGGTCTGGGGAAATTTGCCATATTCACCATAGGGTAGCGAGCGGTTTTTCCCCAGAATCTGGGGAAAAAAGTGAACTGAAGTGACACCCTATCTACTTGTGTGCGTGTGTGCGTGCGTGTGTATGTGAATGTGTGTGTCCGTTCAGCTTGCAGAGATAAGAACACGGCCGTGGCAAGAAGGCCCTGCCTGTCGTAAGTGGCGACTAATGGGTAGAAGTCGAGAGGTGAAGAGTGTATGTGTGTGTGTGTGCGTGTGTGCGTGTGTGTGTGAGTGTGTGTGAATGTATGTGTGTGTCCGTTCGGCTCGCAGAGAGTAGAATACGGCCAAGGCAAGAAGGCCATGCCTGTCGTAAGAGGCCATTAATGGGTAGAAGTCGAGAGTTGAAGAGTGTATTTGCGAGTGTGTGTGTGCGTGTGTGCGTGCGTGTATGTGTGAATGTGTGTGTCCGTTTAGCTTGCAGAGATAAGAATACGACCGAGGCAAGAAGGCCTTGCCTGTCGTAAGTGGCGACTAATGGGTAGGAGTCGAGAGGTGAAGAGTGTATGTGTGTGTGTGTGTGCGTGTGTGCGTGTGTGTGTGCGTGTGTGAGTGTGTGTGTATGTGTATGTGTGTCCGTTTGGCTTGCAGAGATAAGAATACGGCCGTGGCAAGAAGGCCCTGCCTGTCTTAAGAGGCGACTAATGGATAGGAGTCGAGAGGTGGAAAGTGTGTGCGTGTGTGTGTGCGTGTGTGCGTGCGTGTCTGTGTAAGAGTGTGTATCCGTTCGGCTTGCAGAGATAAGAATACGGCCGGGGAAAGAACGCCCTGCCTCTCGTAAGAGGCGACTAAAAGGTAGGAGTCGAGAGGTGAAGAGTGTATGTGTGTGTGTGTGTGTGTGTGTGTGTGTGTGTGTGTGTGTGTGTGTGTGACTGTGTGTGTGTGTGTCCGCTCGGCTCGCAGAGATAAGAACACGGCCGTGGCAAGAAGGCCCTGCCTGTCGTAAGAGGCGACTAATGGGTAGGAGTCGAGAGGTGAAAAGTGTATGTGTGTGTGTGCGTGTGTGCGTGTGTGTGTGCGTTAGTGAGTATGTGTGTGTGTTAGTTCGGCCTGCAGAGATAAGAACACGACCGAAGCAAGAAGGCCCTGCCTATCGTAAGAGGCGACTAATAGGTAGGAGTCGAGAGGTGAAGAATGTATGTGTGTGTGCGTGTGTGCGTGTGTGTGTGGGTGTGTAAGTATGTGTGTGTGTCCGTTCGGCTTGCAGAGATAAGAACACGGCCGAGGCAAGAAGGCCCTGCCTGTCTTAAGATGCGACTAATGGATAGGAGTCGAGAGGTGAAAGTGTGTGCGTGTGCGTGTGCGTGTGTGCGTGCGTGTCTGTGCAAGTGTGTGTATCCGTTCGACTTGCAGAGATAAGAATACGGCCGGGCCAAGAACGCCATGTCTCTCGTAAGAGGCGACTAAAAGGTAGGAGTCGAGAGGTGAAGAGTGTATGTGTGTGTGTGTGTGTGTGTGTGTGTGACTGTGTGTGTGTGTCCGCTCGGCTCGCAGAGATAAGAACACGGCCGTGGCAAGAAGGCCCTGCCTGTCGTAAGAGGCGACTAATGGGTAGAAGTCGAGAGGTGAAAAGTGTATGTGTGTGTGTGTGTGCGTGTGTGCGTGTGTGTGTGCGTTTGTGAGTGTGTGTGTGTGTTAGTTCGGCCTGCAGAGATAAGAACACGACCGAAGCAAGAAGGCCCTGCCTATCGTAAGAGGCGACTAATAGGTAGGAGTCGAGAGGTGAAGAGTGTATGTGTGTGTGTGTGTGTGTGTGTGTGTGTGTGTGTGTGACTGTGTGTGTGTGTCCGCTCGGCTCGCAGAGATAAGAACACAACCGTGGCAAGAAGGCCCTGCCTGTCGTAAGAGGCGATTAATGGGTAGGAGTCGAGAGGTGAAGAGTGAATTTGCGCGTGTGTGTGTGCGTGTGTGCGTGCGTGTGTGTGTGAGTGTGTGTGTCCGTTCGGCTAGCAGAGATAAGAACACGGCCGTGGCAAGAAGTCCCTGAATGTCGTAAGAGGCGACTAATAGGTAGGAGTCGAGAGGTGAAGAGTCTATGTGTGTGAGCGTGTATGCGTGTGTGTGTACGTGTGTGAGTGTGTGTGTATATGTGTGTGTGTCCGTTCGGCTTACAGAGATAAGACTACGGCCGAGGGAAGAAGTTTCTGCCTGTCGTAAGAGGAGAATAATGGATAGGAGTCGAGAGGTGAAGAGTGTATGTGTGTGTGTCTCTGTGCGTGCGTGTGTGAGTGTGTGTGTATGTGTGTGTGTGAGTGTGTGTGTGTCCGGTCGGCTCGCAGAGATAAGAACACGGCCGTGGCAAGAAGGCCCTGACTGTCGTAAGAGGCGACTAATGGGTAGGAGCCGAGAGGTGAAGAGTGTATGTGTGTGTGTGTGTGTGTGTCTGCGTATGATTGTGCGTGTGTGAGTGTGTGTGTATGTATGTGTGTGTCCGTTCGGCTCGCAGAGAATAGAATACGGCCGAGGCAAGAAGGCCATGCCTGTCGTAAGAGGCGATTAATGGGTAGGAGTCGAGAGGTGAAGAGTGAATTTGCGCGTGTGTGTGTGCGTGTGTGCGTGCGTGTGTGTGTGAGTGTGTGTGTCCGTTCGGCTAGCAGAAATAAGAACACGGCCGTGGCAAGAAGTCCCTGAATGTCGTAAGAGGCGACTAATAGGTAGGAGTCGAGAGGTGAAGAGTCTATGTGTGTGAGCGTGTATGCGTGTGTGTGTACGTGTGTGAGTGTGTGTGTATATGAGTGTGTGGGTCCGTTTGGCTTACAGAGATAAGAATACGGCCGAGGAAGAAGGTTGTGCCTGTCTTAAGTGGCGACTAATGGATAGAAGTCGAGAGGTGGAGAGTGTGTGCGTGTGCGTGTGTGCGTGTGTTCCTGTGTGCGTGTGTTTGTGTGTGCGTGTGTGTGTGTCCGTTCGGCTTGCAGAGATAAAAACACGGCCATGGCAAGAAGTCCCTGCCTGTCGTAAGAGGAAAATAAAGGATAGGAGTCGAAGAGTCGAAAGAGTTGAAGAGTGTATGTGTGTGTGTCTGTGTGCGTGCGTGTGTGAGTGTGTATGTATGTGTGTGTGTGAGTGTGTGTGTGTCCAGTCGGCTCGCAGAGATAAGAACACGGCCGTGGCAAGAAGGCCCTGCCTGTCGTAAGAGGCGACTAATGGGTAGGAGTCGAGAGGTGAAGAGTGTATTTGCGCGTGTGTGTGTGCGTGTGTGCGTGCGTGTGTATGTGAGTGAGTGTGTCCGTTCAGCTTGCAGAGATAAGAATACGACCGAGGCAAGAAGGCCCTGCCTGTCGTAAGTGGCGACTAATGGGTAGGAGTCGAGAGGTGAAGAGTGTATGTGTGTGTGTGCGTGTGTGCGTGTGTGTGTGAGTGTGTGTGAATGTATGTGTGTGTCCGTTCGGCTCGCAGAGATTAGAATACGGCAAAGACAAGAAGGCCATGCCTGTCGTAAGAGGCCATTAATGGGTAGAAGTCGAGAGGTGAAGAGTGTATTTGCGCGTGTGTGTGTGCGTGTGTGCGTGCGTGTGTGTGTGTGAATGTGTGTGTCCGTTCAGCTTGCAGAGATAAGAACACGGCCGTGGCAAGAAGGCCCTGCCTGTCGTTAGAGGCGACTAATGGGTAGGAGTCGAGAGGTGAAGAGTGTATTTGCGCGTGTGTGTGTGCGTGTGTGCGTGCGTGTGTATGTGAGTGAGTGTGTCCGTTCAGCTTGCAGAGATAAGAATACGACCGAGGCAAGAAGGCCCTGCCTGTCGTAAGTGGCGACTAATGGGTAGGAGTCGAGAGGTGAAGAGTGTATGTGTGTGTGTGTGCGTGTGTGCGTGTGTGTGTGAGTGTGTGTGAATGTATGTGTGTGTCCGTTCGGCTCGCAGAGATTAGAATACGGCAAAGACAAGAGGGCCATGCCTGTCGTAAGAGGCCATTAATGGGTAGAAGTCGAGAGGTGAAGAGTGTATTTGCGCGTGTGTGTGTGCGTGTGTGCGTGCGTGTGTGTGTGTGAATGTGTGTGTCCGTTCAGCTTGCAGAGATAAGAACACGGCCGTGGCAAGAAGGCCCTGCCTGTCGTAAGAGGCGACTAATGGGTAGGAGTCGAGAGGTGAAGAGTGTATTTGCGCATGTGTGTGTGCGTGTGTGCGTGTGTGTGTGCGTGTGTGAGTGTGTGTGTATGTGTGTGTGTCCGTTTGGCTTGCAGAGATAAGAATACGGCCGTGGCAAGAAGGCCCTGCCTGTCTTAAGAGGCGACTAATTGATAGGAGTCGAGAGGTGGAAAGTGTGTGCGTGTGTGTGTGTGCGTGTGTGCGTGCGTGTCTGTATAAGTGTGTGTATCCGTTCGGCTTGCAAAGATAAGAATACGGCCGAAGTAAGAACGCCCTGCCTCTCGTAAGAGGCGACTAAAAGGTAGGAGTCGAGAGGTGAAGAGTGTATGTGTGTGTGTGTGTGTGTGACTGTGTGTGTGTGTCCGCTCGGCTCGCAGAGATAAGAACACGGCCGTGGCAAGAAGGCCCTGCCTGTCGTAAGAGGCGACTAATGGGTAGGAGTCGAGAGGTGAAAAGTGTATGTGTGTGTGCGTGTGTGCGTGTGTGTCCGTTTGTGAATATGTGTGTGTGTTAGTTCGGCCTGCAGAGATAAGAACACGACCGAAGCAAGAAGGCCCTGCCTATCGTAAGAGGCGACTAATAGGTAGAAGTCGAAAGGTGAAGAGTGTATGTGTGTGTGCGTGTATGCGTGTGTGTGTGCGTGTGTGAGTGTGTGTGTGTTTCCGTTCGGCTTGCAGAGATAAGAACACGGCCGAGGCAAGAAGGCCCTGCCTGTCGTAGGAGGCGACTAATAGGTAGGAGTGGAGAGGTGAAGAATGTATGTGTGTGTGCGTGTGTGTGTGTGTGTGAGTGTATGTGTGTGTGCGTGTGTGCGTACGTGCGTGTGCGTGTGCGTCTGTGCGTGTGTGCGTGCGTGTGTGCGTGTGTGTGTGTTTGTGAGTGTGTGTGTGTATGTGTGTGTGTCCCTTCGGCTCGCAGAGATAACAAAACAGCCGTGGCAAGAAGGCCATGCAAATCGTACGGGGCGACTAATAGGTAGGAGTCGAGAGGTGAAGAATGTATGTGTGTGCGTGTGTGTGTGTGTGTGTGTAAGTGTATGTGTGTGTGCGTGTGTGCGTGCGTGTGTGCGTGTGCGTGTGCGTCTGTGCGGGTGTGCGTGCGTGTGTGCGTGTGTGTGTGTGTTAGTAAGTGTGTGTGTATGTGTGTGTGTCCCTTCGGCTCGCAGAGATAAGAAAACAGCGGTGGCAAGAAGGCCATGCCTGTCGTAAGAGGCGACTAATGGGTAGGAGTCGAGAGGTGAAGAGTGTATGTGTGTGTGTGTGCGTGTGTGAGTGTGTTAGTTCGGCTTGCAGAGATAAGAACACGTCCGAGGCAAGAAGGCCCTGCCTGTCGTAAGAGGCAACTAATAGGTAGGAGTCGAGAGGTGAAGAATGTATGTGTGTGTGCGTGCGTGTGTGTGTGTGTGTATTTGGGAGTGTGTGTGTGTATGTGTGTGTGTCCCTTCGACTCGCAGAGATAAGAAAACAGCGGTGGCAAGAAGGCCATGCCTGTCGTAAGAGGCGACTAATGGGTAGGAGTCGAGAGGCGAAGACTGTATGTGTGTGTGTGTGTGCGTGTGTAAATGTGTGTGTGTATATATGTGTGTGTCCGTTCGGCTCGCAGAGGTTAGAATACGGCCGAGGCAATTAGTCCATGCCTGTCGTAAGAGGCAACTAATGGGTAGGAGTCGGGAGGTGAAGAGTGTATTTGTGTGTGAGTGTGTGCGTGTGTGCGTGCGTGTGTGTGAGTGTGTGTATTCGTTCGGCTTGCAGAGATAAGAACACGGCCGGGCCAAGAAGTCCCTGCCTCTCGTAAGAGGCGACTAAAAGGTAGGGGTCGAGAGGTGAAGAGTGTATGTGTGTGTGTGAGTGTGTGTGTGTGTGTCCGCTCGGCTCGCAGAGATGAGAATACGGCCGTGGCAAGAAGGCCCTGCCTGTCTTAAGAGGCCACTAATGGATAGGAGTCGAGAGGTGGAGAGTGTGTGCGTGTGCGTGTGCGTGTGCGTGTGCGTGGGTGCGTGTGTGTGCGTGTGTGCGTGCGTGTGTGTGTTAATGTGTGTGTCCGTTTGGCTCGCAGAGATAAGAACACGGCCGTGGCAAGAAGGCCCTGCCTTTCGTAAGAGGCGACTAATGGGTAGAAGTCGAGAGGTGAAGAGTGTATTTGTGTGTGTGTGTGTGTGCGTGTGTGTGTGTGTCAGTGTGTGTGTCCGTTCGGCTCACAGAGATAAGAACTCGGCTGTGGCAAGAAGGCCCTACCTGTCTTAAGAGGCGACTAATGGGTAGGAGTCGACAGGTGAAGAGTGTATGTGTGTGCGTGTGCGTGTGCGTGTGCGTGTGCGTGTGTGCGTGTGTGCCTGTGTGCGTGTAAGTGTGTGTGTATGTGTGTGTGTGAGTGTGTGTGTGTGCGGTAGGCTCGCAGAGATAAGAACACGACCGAGGCAAGAAGGCCCTGCCTAATGTAAGAGGCGACTAATAGGTAGGAGTCGAGAGGTGAAGAGTGTATGTGTGTTTGTGCGTGTGTGTGTGCGTGTGTGAGTATGAGTGTGTGTCCGTTCGGCTTGCAGAGATAAGAACACGGCCGAGGCAAGAAGGCCCTACCTGTCGTAAGAGGTGACTAATAGGTAGGAGTCGAGAGGTGAAGAATATATATATGTGTGTGTGTGTATGTGTGTTTGTGCGTGTGTGAGTGTGTGTGTTGTAACGATAAGACTACCAAAGAGAATTGAAGTACTATTGTAAAACTAATACCTTAATCAACCATGGGAGCTTATCGTCTATACCTTGCCTAGCTCAGTATCTCAAGGGTGAGTTCGTCTTGTCTTAAACTAGGGATTGAGCCTGAGTTCTCAGTTGATAGCAAATAAGACAAATCTTAACCAAACATATTTATTTAAATGAATAAAAAACCAATAATTAACCCTGCCAAAGCTTAACAGTTAGTAAGTGTTACTTATTGCTTCGATGGCTGCTTGTGTGTTCTAGCTGTTGGGTCCTCCAATGAGAATTTGTGGCTTCTGGAGAGCTGCAGTCACACGTGGCTGTATGTCCTGACTAAGTTTTGGTGTCCAATAAACCAATAAATTCAACAACTCCAATTAAGTTTTGATGTGTCCAACAAACCCAATAAAATATCCAGTAAACCAATAAAGTTTTGATATCTCCAATAAACTAAAAGGATAAGACACAACTTGCGTTAGAAACACATCAAAAAGAAAGGTTTAACTTCCTTGCCATCTTACAAAATTACACTTAAACAAATAGCGTATGGCAAGGATAAAATGAAATATGAATGTTACTACTTAGTTAAATTCTATTAAAGAGTCCTAATGCATATATCAGAAAAAAAATGTGCTTTCGAAAGAAAGTAAGGTTACATTGGAAATGCGGTCAGAATTATAGAATAAATATCACAATAAAAGTACTTACCCCAAGAGAATTTGTAGACCATAAAAATGAGTCTTATAATAATTTTTGCCTTCTTTTATAAATTTTAAAAAAAGCAAAAAATAATCCCACTACAGAAAAGTTGTTTTGACAGAAAGTGGGAGACTGAATGAGGTTAGCACAGATGTCATAGGATGTTGCTATAGATATCATGAAACTAGCTTGTCAGTCAACACGGAACAGAATAGTCTGCCGAACAAAAGTGAGAGGGCGAATATTTATTCTATGGGACAGAAAGAGAGAAAAAAAATAAAGACAGAAGAAGAAGAAAAAAACAGGGGGCGCCAACTATTTTTATAAATAAAAAAATAGTAAAAATTAAACTGAAGATAAAGAAATTAATAAATTAATAAAGAAATTAAAATGAAATAATTATTAAAATATAAATGAATAGAGATGTGACGTTTATAACGATACAGTGTGTATGTATGTGTGTGTCCATTCGGCTGGCAGAGATTAGAATACGGCCGAGGCAAGTAGGCCATGCCTGTCGTAAGAGGCGACTAATGGGTAGGAGTCGAGAGGTGAAGAGTGTATTTGTGTGTGTGTGCGTGTGTGCGTGCGTGTGTGAGTGTGTGTGTATGTGTGTGTATGGGTGTGTGTGTCCGTTCGGTTTGCAGAGATAAGAATACGGCCGAGGCAAGAAGGCCTTGCCTTTTGTAAGGGGCGACTAATAAGTAGGAGACGAGAGGTGAAGAGTGTATGTGTGTGTACCTGTGTGCGTGTGTTTGTGTGTGCGTGTTTGTGTGTGTGCGTGTGTGTGTGTGTCCGTTCGGCTTGCAGAGATAAAAATACGGCCGAGGCAAGAAGGACATACCTCTTGTAATGGGCGACTAATAAGTAGGAGTCGAGAGTTGAAGAGCGTATGTGTGTGTGTGCGTGTGTGCGTGTGTGTGCGTGTGTGAGTATGTGTGTGTGTTAGTTCGGCTTGCGGAGATAAGAACACGGCCGTGGCAAGAAGGCCCTGCCTGTCGTAAGAGGCGACTAATGGGTAGGAGTCGAGAGGTGAAGCGTGTATGTGTGTGTGTGTGTGTCTGTGCAAGTGTGTGTGTGTCAGTGTGTGTGTCCGTTCGGCTTACAGAGATAAGAACTCGGCCGTGGCAAGAAGGCCCTACCTGTCTTAAGAGGCGACTAATGGGTAGGAGTCGACAGGTGAAGAGTGTATGTGTGTGCGTGTGCGTGTGCGTGTGCGTGTGCGTGTGCGTGTGTGCGTGTGTGCCTGTGTGCGTGTAAGTGTGTGTGTATGTGTGTGTGTGAGTGTGTGTGTGTGCGGTAGGCTCGCAGAGATAAGAACACGACCGAGGCAAGAAGGCCCTGCCTAACGTAAGAGGTGACTAATAGGTAGGAGTCGAGAGGTGAAGAGTGTATGTGTGTGTGTGTGCGTGTGTGTGTGCGTGTGTGAGTATGAGTGTGTGTCCGTTCGGCTTGCAGAGATAAGAACACGGCCGAGGCAAGAAGGCCCTACCTGTCGTAAGAGGTGACTAATAGGTAGGAGTCGAGAGGTGAAGAATATATATATGTGTGTGAGTGTATGAGTGTGTGCGTGTGTGCGTGCGTGTGTGCGTGTGTATGTATGTTTGTGCGTGTGTGAGTGTTTGTGTTGTAACGATAAGACTACCAAAGAGAATTGAAGTACTATTGTAAAACTAATACCTTAATCAACCATGGGAGCTTATCGTCTATACCTTGCCTAGCTCAGTATCTCAAGGGTGAGTTCGTCTTGTCTTAAACTAGGGATTGAGCCTGAGTTCTCAGTTGATAGCAAATAAGACAAATCTTAACCAAACATATTTATTTAAATGAATAAAAAACCAATAATTAACCCTGCCAAAGCTTAACAGTTAGTAAGTGTTACTTATTGCTTCGATGGGCTGCTTGTGTGTTCTAGCTGTTGGGTCCTCCAATGAGAATTTGTGGCTTCTGGAGAGCTGCAGTCACACGTGGCTGTATGTCCTGACTAAGTTTTGGTGTCCAATAAACCAATAAATTCAACAACTCCAATTAAGGTTTGATGTGTCCAACAAACCCAATAAAATATCCAGTAAACCAATAAAGTTTTGATATCTCCAATAAACTAAAAGGATAAGACACAACTTGCGTTAGAAACACATCAAAAAGAAAGGTTTAACTTCCTTGCCATCTTACAAAATTACACTTAAACAAATAGCGTATGGCAAGAATAAAATGAAATAGGAATGTTACTACTTAGTTAAATTCTATTAAAGAGTCCTAATGCATATATCAGAAAAAAAATGTGCTTTCGAAAGAAAGTAAGGTTACATTGGAAATGCGGTCAGAATTATAGAATAAATATCACAATGAAAGTACTTACCCCAAGAGAATTTGTAGACCATAAAAATGAGTCTTATAATAATTTTTGCCTTCTTTTATAAATTTTAAAAAAAGCAAAAAATAATCCCACTACAGAAAAGTTGTTTTGACAGAAAGTGGGAGACTGAATGAGGTTAGCACAGATGTCATAGGATGTTGCTATAGATATCATGAAACTAGCTTGTCAGTCAACACGGAACAGAATAGTCTGCCGAACAAAAGTGAGAGGGCGAATATTTATTCTATGGGACAGAAAGAGAGAAAAAAAATAAAGACAGAAGAAGAAGAAAAAAACAGGGGGCGCCAACTATTTTTATAAATAAAAAAATAGTAAAAATTAAACTGAAGATAAAGAAATTAATAAATTAATAAAGAAATTAAAATGAAATAATTATTAAAATATAAATGAATAGAGATGTGACGTTTATACCGATACAGTGTGTATGTATGTGTGTGTCCATTCGGCTGGCAGAGATTAGAATACGGCCGAGGCAAGTAGGCCATGCCTGTCGTAAGAGGCGACTAATGGGTAGGAGTCGAGAGGTGAAGAGTGTATTTGTGTGTGTGTGCGTGTGTGCGTGCGTGTGTGAGTGTGTGTGTATGTGTGTGTATGGGTGTGTGTGTCCGTTCGGTTTGCAGAGATAAGAATACGGCCGAGGCAAGAAGGCCTTGCCTTTTGTAAGGGGCGACTAATAAGTAGGAGACGAGAGGTGAAGAGTGTATGTGTGTGTACCTGTGTGCGTGTGTTTGTGTGTGCGTGTTTGTGTGTGTGCGTGTGTGTGTGTGTCCGTTCGGCTTGCAGAGATAAAAATACGGCCGAGGCAAGAAGGACATACCTCTTGTAATGGGCGACTAATAAGTAGGAGTCGAGAGTTGAAGAGTGTATGTGTGTGTGTGCGTGTGTGCATGTGTGTGCGTGTGTGAGTATGTGTGTGTGTTAGTTCGGCTTGCAGAGATAAGAACACGGCCGTGGCAAGAAGGCCCTGCCTGTCGTAAGAGGCGACTAATGGGTAGGAGTCGAGAGGTGAAGCGTGTATGTGTGTGTGTGTGTGTCTGTGCAAGTGTGTGTGTGTGTCCGTTCGGCTCGCAGAGATAAGAATACGTCCGTGGCAAGAAGGCCCTGCCTGTCTTAAGAGGCGACTAATGGATAGGAGTCGAGAGGTGAATAGTGTATCTGTGTGTGCGTGTGTGCGTGTGTGTGCATGTGTAAGTGTGTGTGTATGTGTGTGTGTGTGTTTGGCTTGCAGAGATTAGAATACGGCCAAGGCAAGAAGGCCCTGCCTCTTGTAATGGGCGACTAATAAGTAAGAGTCGAGGGGTGAAGAGTGTATGTGTGTGTGTGAGTGTGTGCGTGTGTGTGCCTGTGTAAGTATGTGTGTGTGTTAGTTCGGCTTGCAGAGATAAGAACACGGCCGTGGCAAGAAGGCCCTGCCTGTCGTAAGAGGCGACTAATGGGTAGGAGTCGAGAGGTAAAGAGTGTATGTGTGTGTGTGTGTGTGCGTGTGTGCGTGTGTGTGCGTGTGTAAGCGTGTGTGTATGTGTGTGTGTCTGTTTGGCTTGCAGGGATAAGAATACGGCCGAGGCAAGAAGGCCCTGCCTCTTGTAATGGGCGACTAATAAGTAGGAGTCGAGAGGTGAAGAGTGTATGTGTGTGTGTGCGTGTGTGTGTGTGTGTGTGAGTGCGTGTGTGAGTATGTGTGTGTGTTAGTTCGGCTTGCAGAAATAAGAACACGACCGAGGCAAGAAGGCCCTGCCTATCGTAAGAGGCGACTAATAGGTAGGAGTCGAGAGGTGAAGAGTGTAAGTGTGTGTGCGTGTGTGCGTGTGTGTGTGCGTGTGTGAGTATGTGTGTGTGTCCGTTCGGCTTGCAGTGATAAGAACACGGCCAAGGCAAGAAGGCCCTGCCTGTCGTTAGGGGCGACTAATAGGTAGGAGTCGAAAGGTGGAGAGTGTGTGCGTGTGCGTGTGCGTGTGCGTGTAAGCGTGCGTGTGTGTGTGAGTATGTATGTATGTCCGTTCGGCTCGCGGAGATAAGAACATGGCTGTGGCAAGAAGGCCCTGCCTGTTGTAAGGGGCGACTAATAGGTAGGAGTCGAGAGGTGAAGAGTGTATGTGTGTGTGTGTGTGTGTGTGTGCGTGTGTGTGTGCGTGTCTGAGTATGATTATGTGTCCGTTCGGCTTGCAGAGATAAGAACACAGCCGAGGCAAGAAGGCCCTGCCTGTCGTAAGAGACGACTAATAGGTAGGAGTCGAGACGTGAAGAGTGTATGTGTGTGTGTGCCTGTGTGCGTGTGTGTGTGTGTGTGTGCGTGTGTGAGTATGTGTGTGTGTCCGTTCGGCTTGCAGAGATTCACGGCCGTGGCAAGAAGGCCCTGCCTTTCGTCAGAGGCGAATAATGGGTAGGAGTCGAAAGGTGAAGAGTGTATGTGTGTGTGTGCCTGTGTGCGTGTGTGTGCGTGTGTGAGTGTGTGTGTATGTGTGTATGTCCGTTTGGCTTGCAGAGATAAGAATACGGCCGAGGCAAGAAGGATCTGCCTGTCTTAAGAGGCGACTAATGGATAGGAGTCGAGAGGTGGAGAGTGTGTGCGTGTGCGTGTGCGTGTTCGTGTGCGTGTGTGCTTGTGTGCCTGTGTGCGTGTAAGTGTGTGTGTATGTGTGTGTGTGTGAGTGTGTGTGTGTGCAGTCGGCTCGCAGAGATAAGAACACGGCCGTGGCAAGATGGCCCTGAATGTGGTAATAGGCGACTAATGGGTAGGAGTCGAGAGGTTAAGAGTGTATGTGTGTGTGTGTGAGTGTGTGTGTGTCCGTTCGGCCCGCAGAAATAAGAATACGTCCGTGGCAAGAAGGCCCTGCCTGTCTTAAGAGGCGACTAATGGATAGGAGTCGAGAGGTGGAGAGTGTGTGCGTGTACGTGTGCGTGTTCGTGTGCGTGTGTGCTTGTGTGCCTGTGTGCGTGTAAGTGTGTGTGTATGTGTGTGTGTGTGAGTGTGTGTGTGTGCAGTCGGCTCGCAGAGATAAGAACACGGCCGTGGCAAGAAGGCCCTGCCTGTCGTAAGAGGCGACTATTGGGTAGGAGTCGAGAGGTGAAGAGTGTATGTGTGTGTGTGTGTGTGCGTGTGTGTGTGCGTGTGTGAGTATGATTATGTGTCCGTTCGGCTTGCAGAGATAAGAACACGGCCGAGGCAAGAAGGCCCTGCCTGTCGTAAGAGACGACTAATAGGTAGGAGTCAAGACGTGAAGAGTGTATGTGTGTGTGTGCCTGTGTGCGTGTGTGTGTGTGTGTGTGTGCGTGTGTGAGTATGTGTGTGTGTCCGTTCGGCTTGCAGAGATTCACGGCCGTGGCAAGAAGGCCCTGCCTTTCGTCAGAGGCGAATAATGGGTAGGAGTCGAAAGGTGAAGAGTGTATGTGTGTGTGCCTGTGTGCGTGTGTGTGCGTGTGTGAGTGTGTGTGTATGTGTGTGTGTCCGTTTGGCTTGCAGAGATAAGAATACGGCCGAGGCAAGAAGGATCTGCCTGTCTTAAGAGGCGACTAATGGATAGGAGTCGAGAGGTGGAGAGTGTGTGCGTGTGCGTGTGCGTGTGCGTGAGCGTGTGCGTGTAAGGGGCGACTAATAAGTAGGAGTCGGGAGGTGAGGAGTGTATGTGTGTGTGTGGGTGTGTGCGTGTGTGTGTGCGTGTGTGAGTATGTGTGTGTGTTAGTTCCGCTTGCAGAAATAAAAACACGACCGAGGCAAGAAGGCATTGCCTATCGTAAGAGGCGACTAATAGGTAGGAGTCGACAGGTGAAGAATGTATGTGTGTGTGCGTGTGTGCGTGTTTGTGTGTGTGCGAGTGTATGTGTGTGTGCGTGTGTGCGTGCGTGTGTGTGTGTGTGTTTGTGAGTGTGTGTGTGTGTGTGTATGTGTGTGTGTGTCCCTTCGGCTCGCAGAGATAAGAAAACAGCCGTGGCAAGAAGAAGGTGAAGAGTGGGCGACTAATAAGTAGGAGTCGAGAGGTGAAGAGTGTATGTGTGTGCGTGTGTGCGTGCGTGTATGAGTGTGTGTGTGTATGTGTGTGTGTGTCAGTGTGTGTGTGTGTCCGGTCGCCTCGCAGAGATGAGAACACGGCCGTAGCATGAAGGCCCTGCCTGTCGTAAGAGGCGATTAATGGGTAGGAGTCGAGCGGTGAAGAGTGTATGTGTGTGTGTGCGTGTGTGCGTGTGTGTGCATGTGTAAGTGTGTGTGTATGTGTGTGTGTCTGTTTGGCTTGCAGAGATAAGAATACGGCCGAGGCAAGAAGGCCTTGCCTTTTGTAAGGGGCGACTAATAAGTAGGAGTCGAGAGGTGAAGAGTGTATGCGTGTGTGCCTGTGTGCGTGTGTTTGTGTGTGCGTGTGTGTGTGTGTGCGTGTGTGTGTGTGTCCGTTCGGCTTGCAGAGATAAAAATACGGCCGACGCAAGAAGGACATGCCTCTTGTAATGGGCGACTAATAAGTAGGAGTCGAGAGGTGAAGAGTGTATGTGTGTGTGTGCGTGTGTGCGTGTGTGTGCGTGTGTGAGTATGTGTGTGTGTTAGTTCGGCTTGCAGAGATAAGAACACGGCCGTGGCAAGAAGGCCCTGCCTGTCGTAAGAGGCGACTAATGGGTAGGAGTCGAGAGGTAAAGCGTGTATGTGTGTGTGTGTGTCTGTGCAAGTGTGTGTGTGTGTGTCCGTTCGGCTCGCAGAGATAAGAATACGTCCGTAGCAAGAAGGCCCTGCCTGTTTTAAGAAGCGACTAATGGATAGGAGTCGAGGGGTGAAGAGTGCATGTGTGTGTGCGTGTGTGCGTGTGTGTGCATGTGTAAGTGTGTGTGTATGTGTGTGTGTGTGTGTGTTTGGCTTGCAGAGATTAGAATACGACCAAGGCAAGAAGGCCCTGCCTCTTGTAATGGGCGACTAATAAGTAGGAGTCGAGGGGTGAAGAGTGTATGTGTGTGTGTGTGCGTGTGTGCGTGTGTGTGTGCGTGTGTGAGTATGAGTGTGTGTTAGTTCGGCTTGCAGAGATAAGAACACGACCGAGGCAAGCAGGCCCTGCCTAACGTAAGAGGCGACTAATTGGTAGGAGTCGAGAGGTTAAGAGTGTATGTGTGTGTGCGTGTGTGCGTAAGTGTGTGCGTGTGTGAGTATGTGTGTGTGTCCGTTCGGCTTGCAGAGATAAGAACACGGCCGAGGCAAGAAGGCCCTGCCTGTCGTAAGAGGCGACTAATAGGTAGGAGTCGAGAGGTGAAGAATGTATGTGTGTGTGTGAGTGTATGAGTGTGTGTGTGTGAGTGTGTGTGTATGTGTGTGTGTCCCTTCGCTCGCAGAGATAAGAAAATAGCGGTGGCAAGAAGGCCATGCCTGTCGTAAGAGGCGACTAATGGATAGGAGTCAAGAGGTGGAGAGTGTGTGCGTGTGCGTGTGCGTGTGCATGTGCGTGTGCGTGTGCGTGTGTGTGTATGTGTGTGTGTCCGTTCGGGTTGCAGAGATAAGAGCACGGCCGTGGGAAGGAGTCCCTGCCTGTCGTAAGAGGAGAATAATGGGTAGGAGTCGAGAGGTGAAGAGTGTATATGTGTCTGTGCGTGTGTGCGTGCGTGTGTGAGTGTGTGTGTGTATGTGTGTGTGTCAGTGTGTGTGTGTCCGGTCGCCTCGCAGAGATGAGAACACGGTTGTGGCAAGAAGGCCCTGCCTGTCGTAAGAGGCGAATAATGGGTAGGAGTCGAGAGGTGAAGAGTGTATGTGTGTGTGTGTGTGCGTGTGTGCGTGTGTGTGCATGTGTAAGTGTGTGTGTATGTGTGTGTCTGTTTGGCTTGCAGAGATTAGAATACGGCCGAGGCAAGAAGGACATGCCTGTCGTAAGATGCGACTAATGGGTAGGAGTCGAGAGGCGATGAGTGTATTTGTGTGTGTGTGCGTGTGTGTGTGCGTGTGTGCGTTCGTGTGTGTGTGAGTGTGTGTGTCCGTTCGGCTTACAGAGATAAGAACTCAGCTTTGGCAAGTGGTGCCTGCCTGTCGTAAAAGACGACTAATGGGTAGGAGTCGAAAGGTGAAGAATGTATGTGTGTGTGTGCGTGTGTGCGTGTGTGAGTGTGTGTGTGTACGTGTGTGCGTGCGTGTGTGTGAGTGTGTGTATTCGTTCGGCTTGCAGAGATAAGAACACGGCCGGGGCAAAAAGGCCCTGCCTCTCGTAAGAGGCGACTAAAAGGTAGGGGTCGAGAGGTGAAGAGTGTATGTGTGTGTGTGAGTGTGTGTGTGTGTCCGCTCGGCTCGCAGAGATAAGAATACGGCCGTGGCAAGAAGGCCCTGCCTGTCTTAAGAGGCGACAAATAGATAGGAGTCGAAAGGTGGAGAGTGCGTGCGTGTGCGTGTGCGTGTGCGTGTGCGTGGGTGCGTGTGTGTGTGCGTGTGTGAATGAATAGGAGTCGAGAGGTG
>NW_027311885.1:7332500-7345000 GCF_040954645.1 Diabrotica undecimpunctata
GTGAAGAGTGTATGTGTGTGTGTGCGTGTGTGCGTGTGTGCGTGTGTGTGTGCGTGTGTGAGTATGTGTGTGTGTCCGTTCGGCTTGCAGAGATAAGAACACGGCCAAGGCAAGAAGGCTCTGCCTGTCGTTAGAGGCGACTAATAGGTAGGAGTCGAGAGGTGGAGAGTGTGTGCGTGTGAGTGTGCGTGTGCGTGTGCGTGTGTGCGTGTGTGTGTCTGCGTGTAAGCGTGCGTGTGTGTGTGAGTGTGTGTGTATGTCCGTTCGGCTTGCAGAGATAAGAACATGGCTGTGGCAAGAAGGCCCTGCCTGTTGTAAGGGGCGACTAATAGGTAGGAGTCGAGAGGTGAAGAGTGTATGTGTGTGTGCGTGTGTGCGTGTGTGTGCGCGTGTGTAAGTATGTGTGTGTGTCCGTTCGGCTTGCAGAGATAAGAATACGTCCGTGGCAAGAAGTCCCTGAATGTCGTAAGAGGCGACTAATGGGTAGGAGTCGAGAGGTTAAGAGTGTATGTGTGTGTGTGTGTGAGTGTGTGTGTGTGCGTTCGGCTCGCAGAGATAAGAACACGGCCGTGGCAAGAAGGCCCTGCCTGTCGTAAGAGGCGACTAATGGGTAGGAGTCGAGAGGTGAAGAGTGTATGTGTGTGTGTGTGTGCGTGTGTGTGTGCGTGTGTGAGTATGTTTGTGTGTCCGTTCGGCTTGCAGAGATAAGAACACGGCCGAGGCAAGAAGGCCCTGCCTGTCGTAAGAGGCGACTAATAGGTAGGAGTCGAGAGGTGAAGAGTGTATATGTGTGTGTGTGCCTGTGTGCGTGTGTGTGTGTGTGCGTGTGTGAGTATGTGTGTGTGTCCGTTCGGCTTGCAGAGATAAGAACACGGCCGTGGCAAGAAGACCCTGCCTTTCGTAAGAGGCGACTAATGTGTAGGAGTCGAAAGGTGAAGAGTGTATGTGTGTGTGTGTGCCTGTGTGCGTGTGTATGCGTGTGTGAGTGTGTGTGTATGTGTGTGTGTCCGTTTGGCTTGCAGAGATAAGAATACGGCCGAGGCAAGAAGGATCTGCCTCTTGTAAGGGGCGACTAATAAGTAGGAGTCGGGAGGTGAAGACTGTATGTGTGTGTGTGCGTGTGTGCGTGTGTGTGTGTGCGTGTGTGAGTGTGTGTGTGTGTTAGTTCGGCTTGCAGAAATAAGAACACGACCGAGGCAAGAAGGCCCTGCCTATCGTAAGAGGCGACTAATAGGTAGGAGTCGACAGGTGAAGAATGTATGTGTGTGTGCGTGTGTGCGTGTTTGTGTGTGTGTGAGTGTATGTGTGTGTGCGTGTGTGCGTGCGTGTGTGTGTGTGTTTGTGAGTTTGTGTGTGTGTATGTGTGTGTGTCCCTTCGACTCGCAGAGATAAGAAAACAGCCGTGGCAAGAAGGCCATGCAAATTGTAGTACGGGGCGACTAATGGGTAGGAGTCGAGAGGTGAAGAGTGGGCGACTAATAAGTAGGAGTCGAGAGTTGAAGAGTGTATGTGTGTGTGCGTGTGTGCGTGTGTGTGTGCGTGTGTGCGTGTGTGTGTGCGTGTGTGTGCGTGTGTGCGTGCGTGTGTGTGTTAATGTGTGTGTCCGTTTGGCTCGCAGAGATAAGAACACGGCCGTGACAAGAAGGCCCTGCCTGTCGTAAGAGGCGACTAATGCGTAGAAGTCGAGAGGTGAAGAGTGTATTTGTGTGTGTGTGTGTGTGTGTGTGTGTGTGTGTGTGCGTGTGTGTGTGTGTCAGTGTGTGTGTCCGTTCGGCTCACAGAGATAAGAACTCGGCCATGGCAAGAAGGCCCTGCCTGTCTTAAGAGGCGACTAATGGGTAGGAGTCGACAGGTGAAGAATATATATGTGTGTGTGAGTGTATGAGTGTGTGCGTGTGTGCGTGCGTGTGTGCGTGTGTCGGCGTGCGTGTGTGCGTGTATGTGTGTGCGCGTGCGTGTGCGTGTGCGTGTGCCTGTGTGCGTGTGTGCCTGTGTGCGTGTAAGTGTGTGTGTATGTGTGTGTGTGTGTGTGTGTGAGTGTATGTGTGTGCGGTAGGCTCGCAGAGATAAGAACACGACCGAGGCAAGAAGGCCCTACCTAACGTAAGAGGCGACTAATGGGTAGGAGTCGAGAGGTGAAGAATATATATGTGTGTGTGAGTGTATGAGTGTGTGCGTGTGTGCGTGCGTGTGTGCGTGTGTGTGTGAGTGTGTGTGTGTGTATTTGTGTGTGTCCCTTCGCTCGCAGAGATAAGAAAACAGCGGTGGCAAGAAGGCCATGCCTGTCGTAAGAGGCGACTAATGGATAGGAGTCAAGAGGTGGAGAGTGTGTGCGTGTGCGTGTGCGTGTGTGAGTATGTGTGTGTGTCCGTTCGGGTTGCAGAGATAAGAACATGGCCGTGGCAAGAAGGCCCTGCCTGTCGTAAGAGGCGACTAATGGGTAGGAGTCGAGAGGTAAAGAGTGTATGTGTGTGTGTGTGCGTGTGTGCGTGTGTGTGTGCGTGTGTGAGTGTGTGTGTATGTGTGTGTGTCCGTGAGGCTTGCAGAGATAAGAATACGGCCAAGGCAAGAAGACCCTGCCTGTTGTAAGGGGCGACTAATAGGTAGGAGTCAAGAGGTGAAGAGTGTATGTGTGTGTGTGCCTGTGTGCGTGTGTGTGCGTGTGTGAGTGTGTGTGTATGTGTGTGTGTCCGTTTGGCATGCAGAGATAAGAATACGGCCGAGGCAAGAAAGATCTGCCTCTTGTAAGGGGCGACTAATAAGTAGGAGTCGGGAGGTGAAGAGTGTTTGTGTGTGTGTGCGTGTGTGCGTGTGTGTGTGCGTGTGTGAGTGTGTGTATGTGTGTGTGTCCGTGAGGCTTGCAGAGATAAGAATACGGCCAAGGCAAGAAGACCCTGCCTGTTGTAAGGGGCGACTAATAAGTAGGAGTCGAGAGGTGAAGAGTGTATGTGTGTGTGTGCCTGTGTGCGTGTGTGTGCGTGTGTGAGTGTGTGTGTATGTGTGTGTGTCCGTTTGGCTTGCAGAGATAAGAACATGGCCGTGGCAAGAAGGCCCTGCCTGTCGTAAGAGGCGACTAATGGGTAGGAGTCGAGAGGTAAAGAGTGTATGTGTGTGTGTGTGCGTGTGTGCGTGTGTGTGTGCGTGTGTGAGTGTGTGTGTATGTGTGTGCGTCCGTGAGGCTTGCAGAGATAAGAATACGGCCAAGGCAAGAAGACCCTGCCTGTTGTAAGGGGCGACTAATAAGTAGGAGTCGAGAGGTGAAGAGTGTACGTGTGTGTGTGTGCCTGTGTGCGTGTGTGTGTGTGTGCGTGTGTGAGTATGTGTGTATGTCCGTTCGGCTTGCAGAGATAAGAACACGGCCGTGGCAAGAAGGCCCTGCCTTTCGTAAGAGGCGACTAATGGGTAGGAGTCGAAAGGTGAAGAGTGTATGTGTGTGTGTGCCTGTGTGCGTGTGTGTGCATGTGTGAGTGTGTGTGTATGTGTGTGTGTCCGTTTGGCTTGCAGAGATAAGAATACGGCCGAGGCAAGAAAGATCTGCCTCTTGTAAGGGGCGACTAATAAGTAGGAGTCGGAAGGTGAAGAGTGTTTGTGTGTGTGTGCGTGTGTGCGTGTGTGTGTGCGTGTGTGAGTATGTGTGTGTGTTAGTTCGGCTTGCAGAAATAAGAACACGACCGAGGCAAGAAGGCCCTGCCTATCGTAAGAGGCGACTAATAGGTAGGAGTCGACAGGTGAAGAATGTATGTGTGTGTGCGTGTGTGCGTGCGTGTGTGTGTGTGTTTGTGAGTGTGTGTGTGTGTATGTGTGTGTGTCCCTTCGGCTCGCAGAGATAAGAAAACAGCCGTGGCAAGAAGGCCATGCAAATCGTACGGGGCGACTAATGGGTAGGAGTCGAGAGGTGAAGAGTGGGCGACTAATAAGTAGGAGTCGAGAGGTGAAGAGTGAATGTGTGTGCGTGTGTGCGTGCGTGTATGAGTGTGTGTGTGAATGTGTGTGTGTGTGTGTCAGTGTGTGTGTGTCCGGTCGCCTCGCAGAGATGAGAACACGGCCGTGGCATGAAGGCCCTGCCTGTCGTAAGAGGCGACTAATGGGTAGGAGTCGAGAGGTGAAGAGTGTTTGTGTGTGTGAGTGCGTGTGTGCGTGTGTGTGCATGTGTAAGTGTGTGTGTATGTGTGTGTGTCTGTTTGGCTTGCAGAGATAAGAATACGGCCGAGGCAAGAAGGCCTTGCCTTTTGTAAGGGGCGACTAATAAGTAGGAGTCGAGAGGTGAAGAGTGTATGTGTGTGTGCCTGTGTGCGTGTATTTGTGTGTGCGTGTGTGTGTGTGTGCGTGTGTGTGTGTGTGTCCGTTCGGCTTGCAGAGATAAAAATACGGCCGAGGCAAGAAGGACATGCCTCTTGTAATGGGCGACTAATAAGTGGGAGTTGAGAGGTGAAGAGTGTATGTGTGTGTGTGCGTGTGTGCGTGTGTGTGCGTGTGTGAGTATGTGTGTGTGTTAGTTCGGCTTGCAGAGATAAGAACACGGCCGTGGCAAGAAGGCCCTGCCTGTCGTAAGAGGCGACTAATGGGTAGGAGTCGAGAGGTGAAGCGTGTATGTGTGTGTGTGTGTGTCTGTGCAAGTGTGTGTGTGTGTCCGTTCGGCTCGCAGAGATAAGAATACGTCCGTGGCAAGAAGGCCCTGCCTGTCTTAAGAGGCGACTAATGGATAGGAGTCGAGAGGTAAAGAGTATATGTGTGTGTGCATGTGTGCGTGTGTGTGCATGTGTAAGTGTGTGTGTATGTGTGTGTGTGTGTTTGGCTTGCAGAGATTAGAATACTCCCAAGGCAAGAAGGCCCTGCCTCTTGTAATGGGCGACTAATAAGTAGGAGTCGAGGGGTGAAGAGTGTATGTGTGTGTGTGCGTGTGTGCGTGTGTGTGCGTGTGTAAGTATGTGTGTGTGTTAGTTCGGCTTGCAGAGATAAGAACACGGCCGTGGCAAGAAGGCCCTGCCTGTCGTAAGAGGCGACTAATGGGTAGAAGTCGAGAGGTAAAGAGTGTATGTGTGGTGTGCGTGTGTGCGTGTGTGTGCGTGTGTAAGCGTGTATGTATGTGTGTGTGTTAGTTTGGCTTGCAGAAATAAGAACACGACCGAGGCAAGAAGGCCCTGCCTATCGTAAGAGGCGACTAATAGGTAGGAGTCGAGAGGTGAAGAGTGTATGTGTGTGTGTGTGCGTGTGTGCGTGTGTGTGTGCGTGTGTGAGTATGTGTGTGTGTCCGTTCGGCTTGCAGAGATAAGAACACGGCCAAGGCAAGAAGGCTCTGCCTGTCGTTAGAGGCGACTAATAGGTAGGAGTTGAGAGGTGGAGAGTGTGTGCGTGTGCGTGTGCGTGTGTGCGTGTGTGTGTCTGCGTGTAAGCGTGCGTGTGTGTGTGAGTGTGTGTGTATGTCCGTTCGGCTTGCAGAGATAAGAACATGGCTGTGGCAAGAAGGCCCTGCCTGTTGTAAGGGGCGACTAATAGGTAGGAGTCGAGAGGTGAAGAGTGTATGTGTGTGCGTGTGTGCGTGTGTGTGCGCGTGTGTAAGTATGTGTGTGTGTCCGTTCGGCTTGCAGAGATAAGAATACGTCCGTGGCAAGAAGTCCCTGAATGTCGTAAGAGGCGACTAATGGGTAGGAGTCGAGAGGTTAAGAGTGTATGTGTGTGTGTGTGTGTGAGTGTGTGTGTGTCCGTTCGGCCCGCAGAGATAAGAATACGTCCGTGGCAAGAAGGCCCTGCCTGTCTTAAGAGGCGACTAATGGATAGGAGTCGAGAGGTGGAGAGTGTGTGTGTGCGTGTGCGTGTGCGTGTGCGTGTGTGCGTGTGTGCCTGTGTGCGTGTAAGTGTGTGTGTGAGTGTGTGTGTGTGTGCGTTCGGCTCGCAGAGATAAGAACACGGCCGTGGCAAGAAGGCCCTGCCTGTCGTAAGAGGCGACTAATGGGTAGGAGTCGAGAGGTGAAGAGTGTATGTGTGTGTGTGTGTGTGTGCGTGTGTGTGTGCGTGTGTGAGTATGTTTGTGTGTCCGTTCGGCTTGCAGAGATAAGAACACGGCCGAGGCAAGAAGGCCCTGCCTGTCGTAAGAGGCGACTAATAGGTAGGAGTCGAGAGGTGAAGAATGTATGTGTGTGTGTGAGTGTATGAGTGTGTGTGTGTGAGTGTGTGTGTATGTGTGTGTGTCCCTTCGCTCGCAGAGATAAGAAAATAGCGGTGGCAAGAAGGCCATGCCTGTCGTAAGAGGCGACTAATGGATAGGAGTCAAGAGGTGGAGAGTGTGTGCGTGTGCGTGTGCGTGTGCATGTGCGTGTGCGTGTGCGTGTGTGTGTATGTGTGTGTGTCCGTTCGGGTTGCAGAGATAAGAGCACGGCCGTGGGAAGGAGTCCCTGCCTGTCGTAAGAGGTGACTAATAGGTAGGAGTCGAGAGGTGAAGAATATATATATGTGTGTGTGTATGTGTGTTTGTGCGTGTGTGAGTGTGTGTGTTGTAACGATAAGACTACCAAAGAGAATTGAAGTACTATTGTAAAACTAATACCTTAATCAACCATGGGAGCTTATCGTCTATACCTTGCCTAGCTCAGTATCTCAAGGGTGAGTTCGTCTTGTCTTAAACTAGGGATTGAGCCTGAGTTCTCAGTTGATAGCAAATAAGACAAATCTTAACCAAACATATTTATTTAAATGAATAAAAAACCAATAATTAACCCTGCCAAAGCTTAACAGTTAGTAAGTGTTACTTATTGCTTCGATGGGCTGCTTGTGTGTTCTAGCTGTTGGGTCCTCCAATGAGAATTTGTGGCTTCTGGAGAGCTGCAGTCACACGTGGCTGTATGTCCTGACTAAGTTTTGGTGTCCAATAAACCAATAAATTCAACAACTCCAATTAAGGTTTGATGTGTCCAACAAACCCAATAAAATATCCAGTAAACCAATAAAGTTTTGATATCTCCAATAAACTAAAAGGATAAGACACAACTTGCGTTAGAAACACATCAAAAAGAAAGGTTTAACTTCCTTGCCATCTTACAAAATTACACTTAAACAAATAGCGTATGGCAAGAATAAAATGAAATATGAATGTTACTACTTAGTTAAATTCTATTAAAGAGTCCTAATGCATATATCAGAAAAAAAATGTGCTTTCGAAAGAAAGTAAGGTTACATTGGAAATGCGGTCAGAATTATAGAATAAATATCACAATGTAAGTACTTACCCCAAGAGAATTTGTAGACCATAAAAATGAGTCTTATAATAATTTTTGCCTTCTTTTATAAATTTTAAAAAAAGCAAAAAATAATCCCACTACAGAAAAGTTGTTTTGACAGAAAGTGGGAGACTGAATAAGGTTAGCACAGATGTCATAGGATGTTGCTATAGATATCATGAAACTAGCTTGTCAGTCAACACGGAACAGAATAGTCTGCTGAACAAAAGTGAGAGGGCGAATATTTATTCTATGGGACAGAAAGAGAGAAAAAAAATAAAGACAGAAGAAGAAGAAAAAAACAGGGGGCGCCAACTATTTTTATAAATAAAAAAATAGTAAAAATTAAACTGAAGATAAAGAAATTAATAAATTAATAAAGAAATTAAAATGAAATATCATGAATGTGTTGCTTGTGTGAGTCCATTTCAAAAGGTGAAAGAAATAATAAGTTAGACTTACTCACAATCAATTTAATTTAACTAATCGGACGACCGGTTTCGCTTTCTATAATATGCAAAGCATCATCAGGTCACGATACAAAGTTAAAATGCTGAAAACAATAATCCCATATTAGGGTGTTGTCTAATAAAGATAAAAAACATAGGTAGGTGATATAAATTATATAAATTATAAATTATATAAATTACAGTAATTATGCCAATATAATTTATATCACCTACCTATGTTTTTTATCTTTATTAGACAACACCCTAATATGGGATTATTGTTTTCAGCATTTTAACTTTGTATCGTGACCTGATGATGCTTTGCATATTATAGAAAGCGAAACCGGTCGTCCGATTAGTTAAATTAAATTGATTGTGAGTAAGTCTAACTTATTATTTCTTTCACCTTTTTAAAATGAAATAATTATTAAAATATAAATGAATAGAGATGTGACGTTTATACCGATACAGTGTGTATGTATGTGTGTGTCCATTCGGCTGGCAGAGATTAGAATACGGCCGAGGCAAGTAGGCCATGCCTGTCGTAAGAGGCGACTAATGGGTAGGAGTCGAGAGGTGAAGAGTGTATTTGTGTGTGTGTGCGTGTGTGCGTGCGTGTGTGAGTGTGTGTGTATGTGTGTGTATGGGTGTGTGTGTCCGTTCGGTTTGCAGAGATAAGAATACGGCCGAGGCAAGAAGGCCTTGCCTTTTGTAAGGGGCGACTAATAAGTAGGAGACGAGAGGTGAAGAGTGTATGTGTGTGTACCTGTGTGCGTGTGTTTGTGTGTGCGTGTTTGTGTGTGTGCGTGTGTGTGTGTGTCCGTTCGGCTTGCAGAGATAAAAATACGGCCGAGGCAAGAAGGACATACCTCTTGTAATGGGCGACTAATAAGTAGGAGTCGAGAGTTGAAGAGTGTATGTGTGTGTGTGCGTGTGTGCATGTGTGTGCGTATGTGAGTATGTGTGTGTGTTAGTTCGGCTTGCAGAGATAAGAACACGGCCGTGGCAAGAAGGCCCTGCCTGTCGTAAGAGGCGACTAATGGGTAGGAGTCGAGAGGTGAAGCGTGTATGTGTGTGTGTGTGTGTGTGTCTGTGCAAGTGTGTGTGTGTGTCCGTTCGGCTCGCAGAGATAAGAATACGTCCGTGGCAAGAAGGCCCTGCCTGTCTTAAGAGGCGACTAATGGATAGGAGTCGAGAGGTGAAGAGTGTATCTGTGTGTGCGTGTGTGCGTGTGTGTGCATGTGTAAGTGTGTGTGTATGTGTGTGTGTGTGTTTGGCTTGCAGAGATTAGAATACGGTCAAGGCAAGAAGGCCCTGCCTCTTGTAATGGGCGACTAATAAGTAAGAGTCGAGGGGTGAAGAGTGTATGTGTGTGTGTGAGTGTGTGCGTGTGTGTGCCTGTGTAAGTATGTGTGTGTGTTAGTTCGGCTTGCAGAGATAAGAACACGGCCGTGGCAAGAAGGCCCTGCCTGTCGTAAGAGGCGACTAATGGGTAGGAGTCGAGAGGTAAAGAGTGTATGTGTGTGTGTGTGTGCGTGTGTGCGTGTGTGTGCGTGTGTAAGCGTGTGTGTATGTGTGTGTGTGTCTGTTTGGCTTGCAGGGATAAGAATACGGCCGAGGCAAGAAGGCCCTGCCTCTTGTAATGGGCGACTAATAAGTAGGAGTCGAGAGGTGAAGAGTGTATGTGTGTGTGTGCGTGTGTGTGTGTGTGTGAGTGCGTGTGTGAGTATGTGTGTGTGTGTTAGTTCGGCTTGCAGAAATAAGAACACGACCGAGGCAAGAAGGCCCTGCCTGTCGTAAGAGACGACTAATAGGTAGGAGTCAAGACGTGAAGAGTGTATGTGTGTGTGTGCCTGTGTGCGTGTGTGTGTGTGTGTGCGTGTGTGAGTATGTGTGTGTGTCCGTTCGGCTTGCAGAGATTCACAGCCGTGGCAAGAAGGTCCTGCCTTTCGTCAGAGGCGAATAATGGGTAGGAGTCGAAAGGTGAAGAGTGTATGTGTGTGTGCCTGTGTGCGTGTGTGTGCGTGTGTGAGTGTGTGTGTATGTGTGTGTGTCCGTTTGGCTTGCAGAGATAAGAATACGGCCGAGGCAAGAAGGATCTGCCTGTCTTAAGAGGCGACTAATGGATAGGAGTCGAGAGGTGGAGAGTGTGTGCGTGTGCGTGTGCGTGTGCGTGAGCGTGTGCGTGTAAGGGGCGACTAATAAGTAGGAGTCGGGAGGTGAAGAGTGTATGTGTGTGTGTGGGTGTGTGCGTGTGTGTGCGTGTGTGAGTATGTGTGTGTGTTAGTTCCGCTTGCAGAAATAAAAACACGACCGAGGCAAGAAGGCATTGCCTATCGTAAGAGGCGACTAATAGGTAGGAGTCGACAGGTGAAGAATGTATGTGTGTGTGCGTGTGTGCGTGTTTGTGTGTGTGCGAGTGTATGTGTGTGTGCGTGTGTGCGTGCGTGTGTGTGTGTGTGTTTGTGAGTGTGTGTGTGTGTGTGTATGTGTGTGTGTGTCCCTTCGGCTCGCAGAGATAAGAAAACAGCCGTGGCAAGAAGGCCATGCAAATCGTACGGGGCGACTAATGGGTAGGAGTCGAGAGGTGAAGAGTGGGCGACTAATAAGTAGGAGTCGAGAGGTGAAGAGTGTATGTGTGTGCGTGTGTGCGTGCGTGTATGAGTGTGTGTGTGTATGTGTGTGTGTGTCAGTGTGTGTGTGTCCGGTCGCCTCGCAGAGATGAGAACACGGCCGTAGCATGAAGGCCCTGCCTGTCGTAAGAGGCGATTAATGGGTAGGAGTCGAGCGGTGAAGAGTGTATGTGTGTGTGTGCGTGTGTGCGTGTGTGTGCATGTGTAAGTGTGTGTGTATGTGTGTGTGTCTGTTTGGCTTGCAGAGATAAGAATACGACCGAGGCAAGAAGGCCTTGCCTTTTGTAAGGGGCGACTAATAAGTAGGAGTCGAGAGGTGAAGAGTGTATGCGTGTGTGCCTGTGTGCGTGTGTTTGTGTGTGCGTGTGTGTGTGTGTGCGTGTGTGTGTGTGTCCGTTCGGCTTGCAGAGATAAAAATACGGCCGACGCAAGAAGGACATGCCTCTTGTAATGGGCGACTAATAAGTAGGAGTCGAGAGGTGAAGAGTGTATGTGTGTGTGTGCGTGTGTGCGTGTGTGTGCGTGTGTGAGTATGTGTGTGTGTTAGTTCGGCTTGCAGAGATAAGAACACGGCCGTGGCAAGAAGGCCCTGCCTGTCGTAAGAGGCGACTAATGGGTAGGAGTCGAGAGGTGAAGCGTGTATGTGTGTGTGTGTGTCTGTGCAAGTGTGTGTGTGTGTGTGTGTCCGTTCGGCTCGCAGAGATAAGAATACGTCCGTAGCAAGAAGGCCCTGCCTGTTTTAAGAAGCGACTAATGGATAGGAGTCGAGGGGTGAAGAGTGCATGTGTGTGTGCGTGTGTGCGTGTGTGTGCATGTGTAAGTGTGTGTGTATGTGTATGTGTGTGTGTTTGGCTTGCAGAGATTAGAATACGACCAAGGCAAGAAGGCCCTGCCTCTTGTAATGGGCGACTAATAAGTAGGAGTCGAGGGGTGAAGAGTGTATGTGTGTGTGTGCGTGTGTGCGTGTGTGTGTGCGTGTGTGAGTATGAGTGTGTGTTAGTTCGGCCTGCAGAGATAAGAACACGACCGAGGCAAGCAGGCCCTGCCTAACGTAAGAGGCGACTAATTGGTAGGAGTCGAGAGGTTAAGAGTGTATGTGTGTGTGTGCGTGTGTGCGTAAGTGTGTGCGTGTGTGAGGTTGTGTGTGTGTCCGTTCGGCTTGCAGAGATAAGAACACGGCCGAGGCAAGAAGGCCCTGCCTGTCGTAAGAGGCGACTAATAGGTAGGAGTCGAGAGGTGAAGAATGTATGTGTGTGTGTGAGTGTATGAGTGTGTGTGTGTGAGTGTGTGTGTATGTGTGTGTGTCCCTTCGCTCGCAGAGATAAGAAAATAGCGGTGGCAAGAAGGCCATGCCTGTCGTAAGAGGCGACTAATGGATAGGAGTCAAGAGGTGGAGAGTGTGTGCGTGTGCGTGTGCGTGTGCATGTGCGTGTGCGTGTGCGTGTGTGTGTATGTGTGTGTGTCCGTTCGGGTTGCAGAGATAAGAGCACGGCCGTGGGAAGGAGTCCCTGCCTGTCGTAAGAGGAGAATAATGGGTAGGAGTCGAGAGGTGAAGAGTGTATATGTGTCTGTGCGTGTGTGCGTGCGTGTGTGAGTGTGTGTGTGTATGTGTGTGTGTCAGTGTGTGTGTGTCCGGTCGCCTCGCAGAGATGAGAACACGGTTGTGGCAAGAAGGCCCTGCCTGTCGTAAGAGGCGAATAATGGGTAGGAGTCGAGAGGTGAAGAGTGTATGTGTGTGTGTGTGTGTGCGTGTGTGCGTGTGTGTGCATGTGTAAGTGTGTGTGTATGTGTGTGTCTGTTTGGCTTGCAGAGATTAGAATACGGCCGAGGCAAGAAGGACATGCCTGTCGTAAGATGCGACTAATGGGTAGGAGTCGAGAGGCGATGAGTGTATTTGTGTGTGTGTGCGTGTGTGTGTGCGTGTGTGCGTTCGTGTGTGTGTGAGTGTGTGTGTCCGTTCGGCTTACAGAGATAAGAACTCAGCTTTGGCAAGTGGTGCCTGCCTGTCGTAAAAGACGACTAATGGGTAGGAGTCGAAAGGTGAAGAATGTATGTGTGTGTGTGCGTGTGTGCATGTGTGAGTGTGTGTGTGTACGTGTGTGCGTGCGTGTGTGTGAGTGTGTGTATTCGTTCGGCTTGCAGAGATAAGAACACGGCCGGGGCAAAAAGGCCCTGCCTCTCGTAAGAGGCGACTAAAAGGTAGG
>NW_027311885.1:7355000-7372500 GCF_040954645.1 Diabrotica undecimpunctata
GCGTGTGTTTGTGTGTGCGTGTGTGTGTGTCTGTTCGGCTTGCAGAGATAAAAATACGGCCGAGGCAAGAAGGACATGCCTCTTGTAATGGGCGACTAATAAGTAGGAGTCGAGAGGTAAAGAGTGTATGTGTGTGTGTGCGTGTGTGTCTGTGTGTGCGTGTGTGAGTATGTGTGTGTGTTAGTTCGGCTTGCAGAGATAAGAACACGGCCGTGGCAAGAAGGCCCTGCCTGTCGTAAGAGGCGACTAATGGGTAGGAGTCGAGAGGTGAAGCGTGTATGTGTGTGTGTGTGTCTGTGCAAGTGTGTGTGTGTGTCCGTTCGGCTCGCAGAGATAAGAATACGTCCGTGGCAAGAAGGCCCTGCCTGTCTTAAGAGGCGACTAATGGATAGAAGTCGAGAGGTGAAGAGTGTATGTGTGTGTGCGTGTGTGCGTGTGTGTGCATGTGTAAGTGTGTGTGTATGTGTGTGTGTGTGTGTGTGTGTGTTTGGCTTGCAGAGATTTGAATACGGCCAAAGCAAGAAGGCCCTGCCTCTTGTAATGGGCGACTAATAAGTAGGAGTCGAGGTATGAAGAGTGTATGTGTGTGTGTGCGTGTGTGCGTGTGTGTGCGTGTGTAAGTATGTGTGTGTGTTAGTTCGGCTTGCAGAGATAAGAACACGGCCGTGGCAAGAAGGCCCTGCCTGTCGTAAGAGGCGACTAATGGGTAGGAGTCGAGAGGTGAAGAGTGTATGTGTGGGTGTGCGTGTGTGCGTGTGTGTGCGTGTGTAAGCGTGTGTGTATGTGTGTGTGTTAGTTTGGCTTGCAGAAATAAGATCACGACCGAGGCAAGAAGGCCCTGCCTATCGTAAGAGGCGACTAATAGGTAGGAGTCGAGAGGTGAAGAGTGTATGTGTGTGTGTGTGTGTGCGTGTGTGTGTGCGTGTGTAAGTATGTGTGTGTGTCCGTTCGGCTTGCAGAGATAAAAACACGGCCAAGGCAAGAAGGCCCTGCCTGTCGTTAGAGGCGACTAATAGGTAGGAGTCGAGAGGTGGAGAGTGTGTGCGTGTGCGTGTGCGTGTGTGCGTGTGTGTGTCTGCGTGTAAGCGTGCGTGTGTGTGTGTGTGAGTGTGTGTATGTCCGTTCGGCTCGCAGAGATAAGAACATGGCTGTGGCAAGAAGGCCCTGCCTGTTGTAAGTGGCGACTAATAGGTAGAAGTCGAGAGGTGAAGAGTGTATGTGTGTGTGCGTGTGTGCGTGTGTGTGCGCGTGTGTAAGTATGTGTGTGTGTCCGTTCGGCTTGCAGAGATAAGAATACGTCCGTGGCAAGAAGTCCCTGAATGTCGTAAGAGGCGACTAATGGGTAGGAGTCGAGAGGTTAAGAGTGTATGTGTGTGTGTGTGTGTGTGTGTGTGTGTGTGTGAGTGTGTGTGTGTCCGTTCGGCCCGCAGAGATAAGAATACGTCCTTGGCAAGAAGGCCCTGCCTGTCTTAAGAGGCGACTAATGGATAGGAGTCGAGAGGTGGAGAGTGTGTGCGTGTGTGTGTGCGTGTGCGTGTGCGTGTGTGCGTGTGTGCCTGTGTGCGTGAATCTGTGTGTGTATGTGTGTGTGTGAGTGTGTGTGTGTGCGGTCGGCTCGCAGAGATAAGAACACGGCCGTGGCAAGAAGGCCCTGCCTGTTGTAAGAGGCGACTAATGGGTAGGAGTCGAGAGGTGAAGAGTGTATGTGTGTGTGTGTGTGTGTGGATGTGTGTGTGCGTGTGTGAGTATGTTTGTGTGTCCGTTCGGCTTGCAGAGATAAGAACACGACCGAGGTAAAAAGGCCCTGCCTATCGTAAGAGGCGACTAATAGGTAGGAGTCGAGAGGTGAAGAGTGTATGTGTGTGTGTGCGTGTTTGCGTGTGTGCGTGTGTGTGTGCGTGTGTGAGTATGTGTGTGTGTCCGTTCGGCTTGCAGAGATAAGAACACGGCCAAGGCAAGAAGGCTCTGCCTGTCGTTAGAGGCGACTAATAGGTAGGAGTCGAGAGGTGGAGAGTGTGTGCGTGTGAGTGTGCGTGTGCGTGTGCGTGTGTGCGTGTGTGTGTCTGCGTGTAAGCGTGCGTGTGTGTGTGAGTGTGTGTGTATGTCCGTTCGGCTTGCAGAGATAAGAACATGGCTGTGGCAAGAAGGCCCTGCCTGTTGTAAGGGGCGACTAATAGGTAGGAGTCGAGAGGTGAAGAGTGTATGTGTGTGTGCGTGTGTGCGTGTGTGTGCGCGTGTGTAAGTATGTGTGTGTGTCCGTTCGGCTTGCAGAGATAAGAATACGTCCGTGGCAAGAAGTCCCTGAATGTCGTAAGAGGCGACTAATGGGTAGGAGTCGAGAGGTTAAGAGTGTATGTGTGTGTGTGTGTGAGTGTGTGTGTGTCCGTTCGGCCCGCAGAGATAAGAATACGTCCGTGGCAAGAAGGCCCTGCCTGTCTTAAGAGGCGACTAATGGATAGGAGTCGAGAGGTGGAGAGTGTGTGTGTGCGTGTGCGTGTGCGTGTGCGTGTGTGCGTGTGTGCCTGTGTGCGTGTAAGTGTGTGTGTGAGTGTGTGTGTGTGCGTTCGGCTCGCAGAGATAAGAACACGGCCGTGGCAAGAAGGCCCTGCCTGTCGTAAGAGGCGACTAATGGGTAGGAGTCGAGAGGTGAAGAGTGTATGTGTGTGTGTGTGTGCGTGTGTGTGTGCGTGTGTGAGTATGTTTGTGTCTCCGTTCGGCTTGCAGAGATAAGAACACGGCCGAGGCAAGAAGGCCCTGCCTGTCGTAAGAGGCGACTAATAGGTAGGAGTCGAGAGGTGAAGAGTGTATATGTGTGTGTGTGCCTGTGTGCGTGTGTGTGTGTGTGCGTGTGTGAGTATGTGTGTGTGTCCGTTCGGCTTGCAGAGATAAGAACACGGCCGTGGCAAGAAGACCCTGCCTTTCGTAAGAGGCGACTAATGGGTAGGAGTCGAAAGGTGAAGAGTGTATGTGTGTGTGTGTGCCTGTGTGCGTGTGTGTGCGTGTGTGAGTGTGTGTGTATGTGTGTGTGTGTCCGTTTGGCTTGCAGAGATAAGAATACGGCCGAGGCAAGAAGGATCTGCCTCTTGTAAGGGGCGACTAATAAGTAGGAGTCGGGAGGTGAAGACTGTATGTGTGTGTGTGCGTGTGTGCGTGTGTGTGTGTGCGTGTGTGAGTGTGTGTGTGTGTTAGTTCGGCTTGCAGAAATAAGAACACGACCGAGGCAAGAAGGCCCTGCCTATCGTAAGAGGCGACTAATAGGTAGGAGTCGACAGGTGAAGAATGTATGTGTGTGTGCGTGTGTGCGTGTTTGTGTGTGTGTGAGTGTATGTGTGTGTGCGTGTGTGCGTGCGTGTGTGTGTGTGTTTGTGAGTTTGTGTGTGTGTATGTGTGTGTGTCCCTTCGGCTCGCAGAGATAAGAAAACAGCCGTGGCAAGAAGGCCATGCAAATTGTAGTACGGGGCGACTAATGGGTAGGAGTCGAGAGGTGAAGAGTGGGCGACTAATAAGTAGGAGTCGAGAGTTGAAGAGTGTATGTGTGTGTGCGTGTGTGCGTGTGTGTGTGCGTGTGTGCGTGTGTGTGTGCGTGTGTGTGCGTGTGTGCGTGCGTGTGTGTGTTAATGTGTGTGTCCGTTTGGCTCGCAGAGATAAGAACACGGCCGTGACAAGAAGGCCCTGCCTGTCGTAAGAGGCGACTAATGCGTAGAAGTCGAGAGGTGAAGAGTGTATTTGTGTGTGTGTGTGTGTGTGTGTGTGTGCGTGTGTGTGTGTGTCAGTGTGTGTGTCCGTTCGGCTCACAGAGATAAGAACTCGGCCATGGCAAGAAGGCCCTGCCTGTCTTAAGAGGCGACTAATGGGTAGGAGTCGACAGGTGAAGAATATATATGTGTGTGTGAGTGTATGAGTGTGTGCGTGTGTGCGTGCGTGTGTGCGTGTGTCGGCGTGCGTGTGTGCGTGTATGTGTGTGCGCGTGCGTGTGCGTGTGCGTGTGCCTGTGTGCGTGTGTGCCTGTGTGCGTGTAAGTGTGTGTGTATGTGTGTGTGTGTGTGAGTGTATGTGTGTGCGGTAGGCTCGCAGAGATAAGAACACGACCGAGGCAAGAAGGCCCTACCTAACGTAAGAGGCGACTAATGGGTAGGAGTCGAGAGGTGAAGAATATATATGTGTGTGTGAGTGTATGAGTGTGTGCGTGTGTGCGTGCGTGTGTGCGTGTGTGTGTGAGTGTGTGTGTGTGTATTTGTGTGTGTCCCTTCGCTCGCAGAGATAAGAAAACAGCGGTGGCAAGAAGGCCATGCCTGTCGTAAGAGGCGACTAATGGATAGGAGTCAAGAGGTGGAGAGTGTGTGCGTGTGCGTGTGCGTGTGTGAGTATGTGTGTGTGTCCGTTCGGGTTGCAGAGATAAGAACATGGCCGTGGCAAGAAGGCCCTGCCTGTCGTAAGAGGCGACTAATGGGTAGGAGTCGAGAGGTAAAGAGTGTATGTGTGTGTGTGTGCGTGTGTGCGTGTGTGTGTGCGTGTGTGAGTGTGTGTGTATGTGTGTGTGTCCGTGAGGCTTGCAGAGATAAGAATACGGCCAAGGCAAGAAGACCCTGCCTGTTGTAAGGGGCGACTAATAGGTAGGAGTCAAGAGGTGAAGAGTGTATGTGTGTGTGTGCCTGTGTGCGTGTGTGTGCGTGTGTGAGTGTGTGTGTATGTGTGTGTGTCCGTTTGGCATGCAGAGATAAGAATACGGCCGAGGCAAGAAAGATCTGCCTCTTGTAAGGGGCGACTAATAAGTAGGAGTCGGGAGGTGAAGAGTGTTTGTGTGTGTGTGCGTGTGTGCGTGTGTGTGTGCGTGTGTGAGTGTGTGTATGTGTGTGTGTCCGTGAGGCTTGCAGAGATAAGAATACGGCCAAGGCAAGAAGACCCTGCCTGTTGTAAGGGGCGACTAATAAGTAGGAGTCGAGAGGTGAAGAGTGTATGTGTGTGTGTGCCTGTGTGCGTGTGTGTGCGTGTGTGAGTGTGTGTGTATGTGTGTGTGTCCGTTTGGCTTGCAGAGATAAGAACATGGCCGTGGCAAGAAGGCCCTGCCTGTCGTAAGAGGCGACTAATGGGTAGGAGTCGAGAGGTAAAGAGTGTATGTGTGTGTGTGTGCGTGTGTGCGTGTGTGTGTGCGTGTGTGAGTGTGTGTGTATGTGTGTGCGTCCGTGAGGCTTGCAGAGATAAGAATACGGCCAAGGCAAGAAGACCCTGCCTGTTGTAAGGGGCGACTAATAAGTAGGAGTCGAGAGGTGAAGAGTGTATGTGTGTGTGTGTGCCTGTGTGCGTGTGTGTGTGTGTGCGTGTGTGAGTATGTGTGTATGTCCGTTCGGCTTGCAGAGATAAGAACACGGCCGTGGCAAGAAGGCCCTGCCTTTCGTAAGAGGCGACTAATGGGTAGGAGTCGAAAGGTGAAGAGTGTATGTGTGTGTGTGCCTGTGTGCGTGTGTGTGCATGTGTGAGTGTGTGTGTATGTGTGTGTGTCCGTTTGGCTTGCAGAGATAAGAATACGGCCGAGGCAAGAAAGATCTGCCTCTTGTAAGGGGCGACTAATAAGTAGGAGTCGGAAGGTGAAGAGTGTTTGTGTGTGTGTGCGTGTGTGCGTGTGTGTGTGCGTGTGTGAGTATGTGTGTGTGTTAGTTCGGCTTGCAGAAATAAGAACACGACCGAGGCAAGAAGACCCTGCCTTTCGTAAGAGGCGACTAATGGGTAGGAGTCGAAAGGTGAAGAGTGTATGTGTGTGTGTGTGCCTGTGTGCGTGTGTGTGCATGTGTGAGTGTGTGTGTATGTGTGTGTGTCCGTTTGGCTTGCAGAGATAAGAATACGGCCGAGGCAAGAAAGATCTGCCTCTTGTAAGGGGCGACTAATAAGTAGGAGTCGGAAGGTGAAGAGTGTTTGTGTGTGTGCGTGTGTGCGTGTGTGTGTGCGTGTGTGAGTATGTGTGTGTGTTAGTTCGGCTTGCAGAAATAAGAACACGACCGAGGCAAGAAGACCCTGCCTTTCGTAAGAGGCGACTAATGGGTAGGAGTCGACAGGTGAAGAATGTATGTGTGTGTGCGTGTGTGCGTGCGTGTGTGTGTGTTTGTGAGTGTGTGTGTGTGTATGTGTGTGTGTCCCTTCGGCTCGCAGAGATAAGAAAACAGCCGTGGCAAGAAGGCCATGCAAATCGTACGGGGCGACTAATGGGTAGGAGTCGAGAGGTGAAGAGTGGGCGACTAATAAGTAGGAGTCGAGAGGTGAAGAGTGAATGTGTGTGCGTGTGTGCGTGCGTGTATGAGTGTGTGTGTGTATGTGTGTGTGTGAGTCAGTGTGTGTGTGTCCGGTCGCCTCGCAGAGATGAGAACACGGCCGTGGCATGAAGGCCCTGCCTGTCGTAAGAGGCGACTAATGGGTAGGAGTCGAGAGGTGAAGAGTGTTTGTGTGTGTGAGTGCGTGTGTGCGTGTGTGTGCATGTGTAAGTGTGTGTGTATGTGTGTGTGTCTGTTTGGCTTGCAGAGATAAGAATACGGCCGAGGCAAGAAGGCCTTGCCTTTTGTAAGGGGCGACTAATAAGTAGGAGTCGAGAGGTGAAGAGTGTATGTGTGTGTGCCTGTGTGCGTGTATTTGTGTGTGCGTGTGTGTGTGTGTGTGCGTGTGTGTGTGTGTGTGTCCGTTCGGCTTGCAGAGATAAAAATACGGCCGAGGCAAGAAGGACATGCCTCTTGTAATGGGCGACTAATAAGTGGGAGTTGAGACGTGAAGAGTGTATGTGTGTGTGTGCGTGTGTGCGTGTGTGTGCGTGTGTGAGTATGTGTGTGTGTTAGTTCGGCTTGCAGAGATAAGAACACGGCCGTGGCATGAAGGCCCTGCCTGTCGTAAGAGGCGACTAATGGGTAGGAGTCGAGAGGTGAAGAGTGTTTGTGTGTGTGAGTGCGTGTGTGCGTGTGTGTGCATGTGTAAGTGTGTGTGTATGTGTGTGTGTCTGTTTGGCTTGCAGAGATAAGAATACGGCCGAGGCAAGAAGGCCTTGCCTTTTGTAAGGGGCGACTAATAAGTAGGAGTCGAGAGGTGAAGAGTGTATGTGTGTGTGCCTGTGTGCGTGTATTTGTGTGTGCGTGTGTGTGTGTGTGCGTGTGTGTGTGTGTGTGTCCGTTCGGCTTGCAGAGATAAAAATACGGCCGAGGCAAGAAGGACATGCCTCTTGTAATGGGCGACTAATAAGTGGGAGTTGAGACGTGAAGAGTGTATGTGTGTGTGTGCGTGTGTGCGTGTGTGTGCGTGTGTGAGTATGTGTGTGTGTTAGTTCGGCTTGCAGAGATAAGAACACGGCCGTGGCAAGAAGGCCCTGCCTGTCTTAAGAGGCGACTAATGGATAGGAGTCGAGAGGTAAAGAGTGTATGTGTGTGTGCGTGTGTGCGTGTGTGTGCATGTGTAAGTGTGTGTGTATGTGTGTGTGTGTGTTTGGCTTGCAGAGATTAGAATACTCCCAAGGCAAGAAGGCCCTGCCTCTTGTAATGGGCGACTTATAAGTAGGAGTCGAGGGGTGAAGAGTGTATGTGTGTGTGTGCGTGTGTGCGTGTGTGTGCGTGTGTAAGTATGTGTGTGTGTTGGTTCGGCTTGCAGAGATAAGAACACGGCCGTGGCAAGAAGGCCCTGCCTGTCGTAAGAGGCGACTAATGGGTAGAAGTCGAGAGGTAAAGAGTGTATGTGTGGTGTGCGTGTGTGCGTGTGTGTGCGTGTGTAAGCGTGTATGTATGTGTGTGTGTTAGTTTGGCTTGCAGAAATAAGAACACGACCGAGGCAAGAAGGCCCTGCCTATCGTAAGAGGCGACTAATAGGTAGGAGTCGAGAGGTGAAGAGTGTATGTGTGTGTGTGCGTGTGTGCGTGTGTGTGTGCGTGTGTGAGTATGTGTGTGTGTCCGTTCGGCTTGCAGAGATAAGAACACGGCCAAGGCAAGAGGGCTCTGCCTGTCGTTAGAGGCGACTAATAGGTAGGAGTTGAGAGGTGGAGAGTGTGTGCGTGTGCGTGTGCGTGTGTGCGTGTGTGTGTCTGCGTGTAAGCGTGCGTGTGTGTGTGAGTGTGTGTGTATGTCCGTTCGGCTTGCAGAGATAAGAACATGGCTGTGGCAAGAAGGCCCTGCCTGTTGTAAGGGGCGACTAATAGGTAGGAGTCGAGAGGTGAAGAGTGTATGTGTGTGTGCGTGTGTGCGTGTGTGTGCGCGTGTGTAAGTATGTGTGTGTGTCCGTTCGGCTTGCAGAGATAAGAATACGTCCGTGGCAAGAAGTCCCTGAATGTCGTAAGAGGCGACTAATGGGTAGGAGTCGAGAGGTTAAGAGTGTATGTGTGTGTGTGTGTGTGAGTGTGTGTGTGTCCGTTCGGCCCGCAGAGATAAGAATACGTCCGTGGCAAGAAGGCCCTGCCTGTCTTAAGAGGCGACTAATGGATAGGAGTCGAGAGGTTAAGAGTGTATGTGTGTGTGTGTGTGAGTGTGTGTGTGTGCGTTCGGCTCGCAGAGATAAGAACACGGCCGTGGCAAGAAGGCCCTGCCTGTCGTAAGAGGCGACTAATGGGTAGGAGTCGAGAGGTGAAGAGTGTATGTGTGTGTGTGTGTGTGTGTGCGTGTGTGTGTGCGTGTGTGAGTATGTTTGTGTGTCCGTTCGGCTTGCAGAGATAAGAACACGGCCGAGGCAAGAAGGCCCTGCCTGTCGTAAGAGGCGACTAATAGGTAGGAGTCGAGAGGTGAAGAGTGTATATGTGTGTGTGTGCCTGTGTGCGTGTGTGTGTGTGCGTGTGTGAGTATGTGTGTGTGTCCGTTCGGCTTGCAGAGATAAGAACACGGCCGTGGCAAGAAGACCCTGCCTTTCGTAAGAGGCGACTAATGGGTAGGAGTCGAAAGGTGAAGAGTGTATGTGTGTGTGTGTGCCTGTGTGCGTGTGTGTGCGTGTGTGAGTGTGTGTGTATGTGTGTGTGTGTCCGTTTGGCTTGCAGAGATAAGAATACGGCCGAGGCAAGAAGGATCTGCCTCTTGTAAGGGGCGACTAATAAGTAGGAGTCGGGAGGTGAAGAGTGTATGTGTGTGTGTGCGTGTGTGCGTGTGTGTGTGTGTGTGCGTGTGTGAGTGTGTGTGTGTGTTAGTTCGGCTTGCAGATATAAGAACACGACCGAGGCAAGAAGGCCCTGCCTATCGTAAGAGGCGACTAATAGGTAGGAGTCGACAGGTGAAGAATGTATGTGTGTGTGCGTGTGTGCGTGATTGTGTGTGTGTGAGTGTATGTGTGTGTGCGTGTGTGCGTGCGTGTGTGTGTGTGTTTGTAAGTTTGTGTGTGTGTATGTGGTTTGTGTGTGTGTATGTGTGTGTGTCCCTTCGGCTCGCAGAGATAAAAAAACAGCCGTGGCAAGAAGGCCATGCAAATCGTAGTACGGGGCGACTAATGGGTAGGAGTCGAGAGGTGAAGAGTGGGCGACTAATAAGTAGGAGTCGAGAGGTGAAGAGTGTATGTGTGTGTGCGTGTGTGCGTGTGTGTGTGCGTGTGTGCGTGTGTGTGTGCGTGTGTGTGCGTGTGTGCGTGCGTGTGTGTGTTAATGTGTGTGTCCGTTTGGCTCGCAGAGATAAGAACACGGCCGTGGCAAGAAGGCCCTGCCTGTCGTAAGAGGCGACTAATGCGTAGAAGTCGAGAGGTGAAGAGTGTATTTGTGTGTGTGTGTGTGTGCGTGTGTGTGTGTCAGTGTGTGTGTCCGTTCGGCTCACAGAGATAAGAACTCGGCCGTGGCAAGAAGGCCCTGCCTGTCTTAAGAGGCGACTAATGGGTAGGAGTCGACAGGTGAAGAGTGTATTTGTGTGCGTGTGCGTGTGCGTGTGCGTGTGCGTGTGCGTGTGCCTGTGTGCGTGTGTGCCTGTGTGCGTGTAAGTGTGTGTGTATGTGTGTGTGTCTGTGAGTGTGTGTGTGTGTGCGGTAGGCTCGCAGAGATAAGAACACGACCGAGGCAAGAAGGCCCTGCCTAACGTAAGAGGCGACTAATAGGTAGGAGTCGAGAGGTGAAAAATATATATATGTGTGTGAGTGTATGAGTGTGTGCGTGTGTGCGTGCGTGTGTGCGTGTGTGTGTGTGAGTGTGTGTGTGTATTTGTGTGTGTCCCTTCGCTCGCAGAGATTAGAAAACAGCGGTGGCAAGAAGGCCATGCCTGTCTTAAGAGGCGACTAATGGATAGGAGTCGAGAAGTGGAGAGTGTGTGCGTGTGCGTGTGCGAGTGCGTGTGCGTGTGCGTGTGCGTGTGCGTGTGCGTAGTTGCGTGTGTGTGCGTGTGTGCGTGCGTGTGTGTGTTAATGTGTGTGTCCGTTTGGCTCGCAGAGATAAGAACACGGCCGTGGCAAGAAGGCCCTGCCTGTCGTAAGAGGCGACTAATGCGTAGAAGTCGAGAGGTGAAGAGTGTATTTGTGTGTGTGTGTGTGCGTGTGTGTGTGTCAGTGTGTGTGTCCGTTCGGCTCACAAGCTTAGGTGAAGAGTGTATGTGTGTGTGCCTGTGTGCGTGTGTTTGTGTGTGCGTGTGTGTGTGTCCGTTCGGCTTGCAGAGATAAAAATACGGCCGAGGCAAGAAGGACATGCCTCTTGTAATGGGCGACTAATAAGTAGGAGTCGAGAGGTAAAGAGTGTATGTGTGTGTGTGCGTGTGTGTCTGTGTGTGCGTGTGTGAGTATGTGTGTGTGTTAGTTCGGCTTGCAGAGATAAGAACACGGCCGTGGCAAGAAGGCCCTGCCTGTCGTAAGAGGCGACTAATGGGTAGGAGTCGAGAGGTGAAGCGTGTATGTGTGTGTGTGTCTGTGCAAGTGTGTGTGTGTGTCCGTTCGGCTCGCAGAGATAAGAATACGTCCGTGGCAAGAAGGCCCTGCCTGTCTTAAGAGGCGACTAATGGATAGAAGTCGAGAGGTGAAGAGTGTATGTGTGTGTGCGTGTGTGCGTGTGTGTGCATGTGTAAGTGTGTGTGTATGTGTGTGTGTGTGTGTGTGTGTGTGTGTGTTTGGCTTGCAGAGATTAGAATACGGCCAAAGCAAGAAGGCCCTGCCTCTTGTAATGGGCGACTGATAAGTAGGAGTCGAGGTGTGAAGAGTGTATGTGTGTGTGCGTGTGTGCGTGTGTGTGTGTGTGTAAGTATGTGTGTGTGTTAGTTCGGCTTGCAGAGATAAGAACACGGCCGTGGCAAGAAGACCCTGCCTGTCGTAAGAGGCGACTAATGGGTAGGAGTCGAGAGGTAAAGAGTGTATGTGTGGGTGTGCGTGTGTGCGTGTGTGTGCGTGTGTAAGCGTGTGTGTATGTGTGTGTGTTAGTTTGGCTTGCAGAAATAAGAACACGACCGAGGCAAGAAGGCCCTGCCTATGGTAAGAGGCGACTAATAGGTAGGAGTCGAGAGGTGAAGAATGTATGTGTGTGTGTGCGTGTGTGCGTGTGTGTGTGCGTGTGTGAGTATGTGTGTGTGTCCGTTCGGCTTGCAGAGATAAAAACACGGCCAAGGCAAGAAGGCCCTGCCTGTCGTTAGAGGCGACTAATAGGTAGGAGTCGAGAGGTGGAGAGTGTTTGCGTGTGCGTGTGCGTGTGTGCGTGTGTGTGTCTGCGTGTAAGCGTGCGTGTGTGTGTGAGTGTGTGTATGTCCGTTCGGCTCGCAGAGATAAGAACATGGCTGTGGCAAGAAGGCCCTGCCTGTTGTAAGTGGCGACTAATAGGTAGAAGTCGAGACGTGAAGAGTGTATGTGTGTGTGCGTGTGTGCGTGTGTGTGCGCGTGTGTAAGTATGTGTGTGTGTCCGTTCGGCTTGCAGAGATAAGAATACGTCCGTGGCAAGAAGTCCCTGAATGTCGTAAGAGGCGACTAATGGGTAGGAGTCGAGAGGTTAAGAGTGTATGTGTGTGTGTGTGTGTGTGTGTGTGTGTGTGTGTGAGTGTGTGTGTGTCCGTTCGGCCCGCAGAGATAAGAATACGTCCGTGGCAAGAAGGCCCTGCCTGTCTTAAGAGGCAACTAATGGATAGGAGTCGAGAGGTGGAGAGTGTGTGCGTGTGTGTGTGCGTGTGCGTGTGCGTGTGTGCGTGTGTGCCTGTGTGCGTGAATCTGTGTGTGTATGTGTGTGTGAGTGTGTGTGTGTGCGGTCGGCTCGCAGAGATAAGAACACGGCCGTGGCAAGAAGGCCCTGCCTGTCGTAAGAGGCGACTAATGGGTAGGAGTCGAGAGGTGAAGAGTGTATGTGTGTGTGTGTGTGTGTGTGGGTGTGTGTGTGCGTGTGTGAGTATGTTTGTGTGTCCGTTCGGCTTGCAGAGATAAGAACACGACCGAGGCAAAAAGGCCCTGCCTGTCGTAAGAGGCGACTAATAGGTAGGAGTCGAGAGGTGAAGAGTGTGTATGTGTGTGTGTGCCTGTGTGCGTGTGTGTGTGTGTGTGTGCGTGTGTGAGTATGTGTGTGTGTCCGTTCGGCTTGCAGAAATAAGAACACGACCGAGGCAAGAAGGCCCTGCCTATCTTAAGAGGCGACTAATAGGTAGGAGTCGACAGGTGAAGAATGTATGTGTGTGTGTGTGCCTGTGTGCGTGTGTGTGCGTGTGTGAGTGTGTGTGTATGTGTGTATGTCCGTTTGGCTTGCAGAGATAGGAATACGGCCAAGGCAAGATGGATCTGCCTCTTGTAATGGGCGACTAATAAGTAGGAATCGGGAGGTGAAGAGTGTATGAGTGTGTGTGCGTGTGTGCATGTGTGTGTGTGCGTGTGTGAGTATGGGTGTGTGTTAGTTCGGCTTGCAGAAATAAGAACACGACCGAGGCAAGAAGGCCCTGGAAGGCCCTGCCTGTCGTAAGAGGCGACTAATGGGTAGGAGTCGAGAAGTAAAGAGTGTATGTGTGGGTGTGCGTGTGTGCGTGTGTGTGCGTGTGTAAGCGTGTATGTATGTGTGTGTGTTAGTTTGGCTTGCAGAAATAAGAACACGACCGAGGCAAGAAGGCCCTGCCTATCGTAAGAGGCGACTAATAGGTAGGAGTCGAGAGGTGAAGAGTGTATGTGTGTGTGCGTGTGTGCGTGTGTGTGCGCGTGTGTAAGTATGTGTGTGTGTCCGTTCGGCTTGCAGAGATAAGAATACGTCCGTGGCAAGAAGTCCCTGAATGTCGTAAGAGGCGACTAATGGGTAGGAGTCGAGAGGTTAAGAGTGTATGTGTGTGTGTGTGAGTCTGTGTGTGTCCGTTCGGCCCGCAGAGATAAGAATACGTCCGTGGCAAGAAGGCCCTTCCTGTCTTAAGAGGCGACTAATGGATAGGAGTCGAGAGGTGGAGAGTGTGTGTGTGCGTGTGCGTGTGCGTGTGCGTGTGTGCGTGTGTGCCTGTGTGCGTGTAAGTGTGTGTGTGAGTGTGTGTGTGTGCGTTCGGCTCGCAGAGATAAGAACGCGGCCGTGGCAAGAAGGCCCTGCCTGTCGTAAGAGGCGACTAATAGGTAGGAGTCGAGAGGTGAAGAGTGTATGTGTGTGTGTGTGTGTGTGCGTGTGTGTGTGCGTGTGTGAGTATGTTTGTGTGTCCGTTCGGCTTGCAGAGATAAGAACACGGCCGAGGCAAGAAGGCCCTGCCTGTCGTAAGAGGCGACTAATAGGTAGGAGTCGAGAGGTGAAGAGTGTATATGTGTGTGTGTGCCTGTGTGCGTGTGTGTGTGTGTGTGCGTGTGTGAGTATGTGTGTGTGTCCGTTCGGCTTGCAGAGATAAGAACACGGCCGTGGCAAGAAGACCCTGCCTTTCGTAAGAGGCGACTAATGGGTAGGAGTCGAAAGGTGAAGAGTGTATGTGTGTGTGTGTGCCTGTGTGCGTGTGTGTGCGTGTGTGAGTGTGTGTGTATGTGTGTGTGTGTCCGTTTGGCTTGCAGAGATAAGAATACGGCCGAGGCAAGAAGGATCTGCCTCTTGTAAGGGGCGACTAATAAGTAGGAGTCGGGAGGTGAAGAGTGTATGTGTGTGTGCGTGTGTGCGTGTGTGGGTGTGCGTGTGTGAGTGTGTGTGTGTGTTAGTTCGGCTTGCAGAAATAAGAACACGACCGAGGCAAGAAGGCCCTGCCTATCGTAAGAGGCGACTAATAGGTAGGAGACGACAGGTGAAGAATGTATGTGTGTGTGCGTGTGTGCGTGTTTGTGTGTGTGTGAGTGTATGTGTGTGTGCGTGTGTGCGTGCGTGTGTGTGTGTGTTTGTGAGTTTGTGTGTGTGTATGTGTGTGTGTCCCTTCGGCTCGCAGAGATAAGAAAACAGCCGTGGCAAGAAGGCCATGCAAATCGTAGTACGGGGCGACTAATGGGTAGGAGTCGAGAGGTCAAGAATGGGCGACTAATAAGTAGGAGTCGAGAGTTGAAGAGTGTATGTGTGTGTGCGTGTGTGCGTGTGTGTGTGCGTGTGTGCGTGTGTGTGTGCGTGTGTGTGCGTGTGTGCGTGCGTGTGTGTGTTAATGTGTGTGTCCGTTTGGCTCGCAGAGATAAGAACACGGCCGTGGCAAGAAGGCCCTGCCTGTCGTAAGAGGTGACTAATGCGTAGAAGTCGAGAGGTGAAGAGTGTATTTGTGTGTGTGTGTGTGCGTGTGTGTGTGTCAGTGTGTGTGTCCGTTCGGCTCACAGAGATAAGAACTCGGCCGTGGCAAGAAGGCCCTGCCTGTCTTAAGAGGCGACTAATGGGTAGGAGTCGACAGGTGAAGAATATATATGTGTGTGTGAGTGTATGAGTGTGTGCGTGTGTGCGTGCGTGTGTGCGTGTGTGTGCGTGCGTGTGTGCGTGTATGTGTGTGCGTGTGCGTGTGCGTGTGCGTGTGCGTGTGCGTGTGCCTGTGTGCGTGTGTGCCTGTGTGCGTGTAAGTGTGTGTGTATGTGTGTGTGTGTGTGTGAGTGTATGTGTGTGCGGTAGGCTCGCAGAGATAAGAACACGACCGAGGCAAGAAGGCCCTACCTAACGTAAGAGCCGACTAATAGGTAGGAGTCGAGAGGTGAAGAATATATATGTGTGTGTGAGTGTATGAGTGTGTGCGTGTGTGCGTGCGTGTGTGCGTGTGTGTGTGTGTGAGTGTGTGTGAGTATGTGTGTGTGTTAGTTCAGCTTGCAGAGATAAGAACACGGCCGTGGCAAGAAGGCCCTGCCTGTCGTAAGAGGCGACTAATGGGTAGGAGTCGAGAGGTGAAGCGTGTATGTGTGTGTGTGTGTCTGTGCAAGTGTGTGTGTGTCCGTTCGGCTCGCAGAGATAAGAACACGGCCAAGGCAAGAAGGCTCTGCCTGTCGTTAGAGGCGACTAATAGGTAGGAGTCGAGAGGTGGAGAGTGTGTGCGTGTGCGTGTGCGTGTGCGTGTGTGTGTCTGCGTGTAAGCGTGCGTGTGTGTGTGAGTGTGTGTGTATGTCCGTTCGGCTTGCAGAGATAAGAACATGGCTGTGGCAAGAAGGCCCTGCCTGTTGTAAGGGGCGACTAATAGGTAGGAGTCGAGAGGTAAAGAGTGTATGTGTGTGTGCGTGTGTGCGTGTGTGTGCGCGTGTGTAAGTATGTGTGTGTGTCCGTTCGGCTTGCAGAGATAAGAATACGTCCGTGGCAAGAAGTCCCTGAATGTCGTAAGAGGCGACTAATGGGTAGGAGTCGAGAGGTTAAGAGTGTATGTGTGTGTGTGTGTGTGTGTGAGTGTGTGTGTGTCCGTTCGGCCCGCAGAGATAAGAATACGTCCGTGGCAAGAAGGCCCTGCCTGTCTTAAGAGGCGACTAATGGATAGGAGTCGAGAGGTGGAGAGTGTGTGTGTGCGTGTGCGTGTGCGTGTGCGTGTGTGCGTGTGTGCCTGTGTGCGTGTAAGTGTGTGTGTGAGTGTGTGTGTGTGCGTTCGGCTCGCAGAGATAAGAACACGGCCGTGGCAAGAAGGCCCTGCCTGTCGCAAGAGGCGACTAATGGGTAGGAGTCGAGAGGTGAAGAGTGTATGTGTGTGTGTGTGCGTGTGTGTGTGCGTGTGTGAGTATGTTTGTGTGTCCGTTCGGCTTGCAGAGATAAGAACACGGCCGAGGCAAGAAGGCCCTGCCTGTCGTAAGAGGCGACTAATAGGTAGGAGTCGAGAGGTGAAGAGTGTATATGTGTGTGTGCCTGTGTGCGTGTGTGTGTGTGTGCGTGTGTGAGTATGTGTGTGTGTCCGTTCGGCTTGCAGAGATAAGAACACGGCCGTGGCAAGAAGACCCTGCCTTTCGTAAGAGGCGACTAATGGGTAGGAGTCGAAAGGTGAAGAGTGTATGTGTGTGTGTGTGTGTGCCTGTGTGCGTGTGTGTGCGTGTGTGAGTGTGTGTGTATGTGTGTGTGTGTCCGTTTGGCTTGCAGAGATAAGAATACGGCCGAGGCAAGAAGGATCTGCCTCTTGTAAGGGGCGACTAATAAGTAGGAGTCGGGAGGTGAAGAGTGTATGTGTGTGTGCGTGTGTGCGTGTGTGTGCATGTGTAAGTGTGTGTGTATGTGTGTGTGTGTGTTTGGCTTGCAGAGATTAGAATACTCCCAAGGCAAGAAGGCCCTGCCTCTTGTAATGGGCGACTAATATGTAGGAGTCGAGGGGTGAAGAGTGTATGTGTGTGTGTGCGTGTGTGCGTGTGTGTGCGTGTGTAAGTATGTGTGTGTGTTAGTTCGGCTTGCAGAGATAAGAACACGGCCGTGGCAAGAAGGTCCTGCCTGTCGTAAGAGGCGACTAATGGGTAGGAGTCGAGAGGTAAAGAGTGTATGTGTGGGTGTGCGTGTGTGCGTGTGTGTGCGTGTGTAAGCGTGTATGTATGTGTGTGTGTTAGTTTGGCTTGCAGAAATAAGAACACGACCGAGGCAAGAAGGCCCTGCCTATCGTAAGAGGCGACTAATAGGTAGGAGTCGAGAGGTGAAGAGTGTATGTGTGTGTGTGCGTGTGTGCGTGTGTGTGTGCGTGTGTGAGTATGTGTGTGTGTCCGTTCGGCTTGCAGAGATAAGAACACGGCCAAGGCAAGAATGCTCTGCCTGTCGTTAGAGGCGACTAATAGGTAGGAGTCGAGAGGTGGAGAGTGTGTGCGTGTGCGTGTGCGTGTGTGCGTGTGTGAGTGTGTGTGTGTGTTAGTTCGGCTTGCAGAAATAAGAACACGACCGAGGCAAGAAGGCCCTGCCTATCGTAAGAGGCGACTAATAGGTAGGAGTCGACAGGTGAAGAATGTATGTGTGTGTGCGTGTGTGCGTGTTTGTGTGTGTGTGAGTGTATGTGTGTGTGCGTGTGTGCGTGCGTGTGTGTGTTAATGTGTGTGTCCGTTTGGCTCGCAAAGATAAGAACACGGCCGTGGCAAGAAGGCCCTCCCTGTCGTAAGAGGCGACTAATGCGTAGAAGTCGAGAGGTGAAGAGTGTATTTGTGTGTGTGTGTGTGTGCGTGTGTGTGTGTCAGTGTGTGTGTCCGTTCGGCTCGCAGAGATAAAAAAACAGCCGTGGCAAGAAGGCCATGCAAATCGTAGTACGGGGCGACTAATGGGTAGGAGTCGAGAGGTGAAGAGTGG
>NW_027311885.1:7375000-7377500 GCF_040954645.1 Diabrotica undecimpunctata
GTCGTAAGAGGCGACTAATGGATAGGAGTCAAGAGGTGGAGAGAGTGTGCGTGTGTGTGTGCGTGTGCGTGTGTGAGTATGTGTGTGTGTCCGTTCGGGTTGCAGAGATAAGAGCACGGCCGTGGCAAGAAGTCCCTGCCTGTCGTAAGAGCAGAATAATGGGTGGGAGTCGAGAGGTGAAGAGTGTGTGTGTGTCTGTGCGTGTGTGCGTGCGTGTGTGAGTGTGTGTGTGTATGTGTGTGTGTCAGTGAGTGTGTGTCCGGTCGCCTCGCAGAGATGAGAACACGGCCGTAGAAAGAAGGCCCTGCCTGTCGTAAGAGGCGACTAATGGGTAGGAGTCGAGAGGTGAAGAGTGTATGTGTGTGTGTGCGTGTGTGCGTGTGTGTGCATGTGTAAGTGTGTGTGTGTATGTGTGTGTGTGTCTGTTTGTCTTGCAGAGATAAGAATACGGCTGAGGCAAGAAGGCCTTGCCTTTTGTAAGGGGCGACTAATAAGTAGGAGTCGAGAGGTGAAGAGTGTATGTGTGTGTGCCTGTATGCGTGTGTTTGTGTGTGCGTGTTTGTGTGTGTGTGTGTGTGTCCGTTCGGCTTGCAGAGATAAAAATACGGCCGAGGCAAGAAGGACATGCCTCTTGTAATGGGCGACTAATAAGTAGGAGTCGCGAGGTGAAGAGTGTATGTGTGTGTGTGCGTGTGTGCGTGTGTGTGCGTGTGTAAGTATGTGTGTGTGTTAGTTTGGCTTGCAGAGATAAGAACACGGCCGTGGCAAGAAGGCCCTGCCTGTCGTAAGAGGCGACTAATGGGTAGGAGTCGAGAGGTGAAGCGTGTATGTTTGTGTGTGTGTGTCTGTGCAAGTGTGTGTGTGTGTGTCCGTTCGGCTCGCAGAGATAAGAATACGTCCGTGGCAAGAAGGCCCTGCCTGTCTTAAGAGGCGACTAATGGATAGGAGTCGAGAGGTGAAGAGTGTATGTGTGTGTGCGTGTGTGCGTGTGTGTGCATGTGGTAGTGTGTGTGTATATGTGTGTGTGTGTTTGGCTTGCAGAGATTAGAATACGGCCAAGGCAAGAAGGCCCTGCCTCTTGTAATGGGCGACTTATAAGTAGGAGTCGAGGGGTAAAGAGTGTATGTGTGTGTGTGCGTGTGTGCGTGTGTGTGCGTGTGTAAGTATGTGTGTGTGTTAGTTCGGCTTGCAGAGATAAGAACACGGCCGTGGCAAGAAGGCCCTGCCTGTCGTAAGAGGCGACTAATGGGTAGGAGTCGAGAGGTAAAGAGTGTATGTGTGTGTGTGCGTGTGTGTGCGTGTGTAAGCGTGTGCGTGTCTGTTTGGCTTGCAGGGATAAGAATACGGCCGAGGCAAGAAGGCCCTGCCTCTTGTAATGGGCGACTAATAAGTAGGAGTCGAGAGTTGAAGAGTGTATGTGTGTGTGTGTGCGTGTGTGCGTGTGTGTGTGCGTGTGTGAGTATGTGCGTGTGTGTTGGTTCGGCTTGCAGAAATAAGAACACGACCAAGGCAAGAAGGCCCTGCCTATCGTAAGAGGCGACTAATAGGTAGGAGTCGAGAGGTGAAGAGTGTAAGTGTGTGTGCGTGTGTGCGTGTCTGTGTGCGTGTGTGAGTATATGTGTGTGTCCGTTCGGCTTGCAGAGATAAGAACATGGCCAAGGCAAGAAGGCCCTGCCTGTCGTTAAAGGCGACTAATAGGTAGGAGTCGAGAGGTGGAGAGTGTGTGCGTGTGCGTGTGTGCGTGTGTGTGTCTGCGTATAAGCGTGCGTGTGTGTGAGTGTGTGTGTATGTCCGTTCGGCTCGCGGAGATAGGAACATGGCTGTGGCAAGAAGGCCCTGCCTGTTGTAAGGGGCGACTAATAGGTAGGAGTCGAGAGGTGAAGAGTGTATGTGTGTGTGCGTGTGTGCGTGTGTGTGCGCGTGTGTAAGTATGTGTGTGTGTCCGTTCGGCTTGCAGAGATAAGAATACGTCCGTGGCAAGAAGGCCCTGCCTGTCTTAAGAGGCGACTAATGGATACGAGTCGAGAGGTGGAGAGTGTGTGCGTGTGCGTGTGCGTGTTCGTGTGCGTGTGTGCGTGTGTGCCTGTGTGCGTGTAAGTGTGTGTATGTGTGTGTGTGAGTGTGTGTGTGTGTGCGGTCGGCTCGCAGAGATAAGAACACGGCCGTGGCAAGAACGCCCTGCCTGTCGTAAGAGGCGACTATTGGGTAGGAGTCGAGAGGTGAAAAGTGTATGTGTGTGTGTGCGTGTGTGTGTGCGTGTGTGAGTATGTTTGTGTGTCCGTTCGGCTTGCAGAGATAAAAACACGGACGAGGCAAGAAGGCCCTGCCTGTCGTAAGAGGCGACTAATAGGTAGGAGTCGAGAGGTGAAGAGTGTATGTGTGTATGTGCCTGTGTGCGTGTGTGTGTGTGTGCGTGTGTGAGTATGTGTGTGTGTCCGTTCGGCTTGCAGAGATAAGAACACGGCCGTGGCAAGAAGGCCTTGCCTTTCGTAAGAGGTGA